>NC_046156.1:180328047-180628047 GCF_011064425.1 Rattus rattus
GTCCATACCAGTTAATTCTTAAGCCAAAAGAGAGAAAGTGACACACCTCAAGAACTTTGTCAGCTCAATAATCAACTTTTGTACAATGAGCACCATTTGCTCAAAGGAAGGAGCGGTGAAATATTAATCTTACCAGAAAGAATTCAATTTTAATGCAGATGTATGTGATGCGAGATGCACACATACATTCGTGCCTGTACAGTGAAGGCCAAGGACAATATCATATGTAATTCCTTGGGTGTTTTGCATGTTGCTTTGAGACAGGCTCCCTTATTAAAGTGAAACTATCCATATTGGTTAGGTTGGCATCCAATAAGTTTGAAAGACCCTCTTCTCTCTGCCTCCCCAACTATGGTATTATAAACTCATCCTATGGCCAACTTTTACAAAAAGATAGGGGTTCTGGAGATTGAATTCATGTCTTGATGTTGGTTACAAAGAACTTTACTAGGTGATCCATCTCCACAGCCCTCAAATAACAACATGGAGAAGACTTGTAAGAAATGCTACAAGAATCTATACAAAGTGTTCATTGCTCCAACAAAAATGAAGTTCTTTACTTGACAGGATGGTTCAATATCTCTTAGTGCTCTAAAAATTTGTAGACATCATGAGTGAAAAACACTTCATTTTGTTGCTTGTAAAATGAAAGAAGTTACACAATGTTATTAGGCACGTAGATAGAGGAATCAAAAAAAGGATATTTGGAGATAATTGGTCATATTTTTCTGAATCAGACTTTCCTTAAAGATCACTAGGTTGACTTAATAAAGACAGCAATAGAGACGATCATTTCCAATCTATTTTATCCAGCAACAGTAGACCCATTTCTTCCTGTCTTCTAACCTGCATATACCTGCCTTATATGTTGAATTCCTTTTTTAATTAAAATAAAAGACTATTTTGAAGATTTCTACTTCAAGGTAACAAGAAAAATTACTCCTTACAAATTATGGGATAAAATCAGAGACCACAAGTGACTAAATCCTACTTTCACAAAGGATAAATTTTACCACTTTAACCAGTGCTCTTCATTCCAAGACAACTTCTGCTTCTCGATCTTTTATTAAGAAACAGATTCTGTATTTAATCTCTACCAATATTACTTCATTTAATGTTAACAATGGTCCTGAAGGACAAACAATGGTGTTTGTCTTGCTTTAGAAATGATAGCACCAAGGTTTACAGAATCTGAACAACTTCATCAAAAATAGTATGTCCCTTTCTTCTGGAGTCTGTCCCTTTTTTTGTTTTTTGGGTTTTTTTTTGGCTATTTGTTTTAGTAACTCATTTATTAAGATATTTATATAATAGCTAACTTTATTTTTAAATTATTATTTTATTTATTTACATCCCAAATGTTTGCCCCCTTTCATTCATGTGGTAAGAGCCTCAAAGAGTTCATCCTCATATCAACCCTCCCCTTCACCTCTGAGAGGGTGCCTGTCCCCTAGCATCCCCCATCACTGGGACATCAAGTTTCTATAGGATTAGGCACATTCTTTCCCACTGAGGCCAGACCAGGCAGTCCTCTGCTATATACAAGCTAGAGACTTCAGACCAGCCCATGGGAGTTCCCAGAGATCCAGGTCAGTTGACACTATCTTCTTATGGGGTGGCCATCCCCTTCAACACCTTCAGTCCGTTCCCTGACTCTTCAATAGGGGTCCCTGACCACTGTCTAATGCTTAGTCCTAATTTTCTATATCTGTCTCAGTCAGTTACTGGTGGAGTCTCTTAGAAAATGGCCATGCTAAGCTCCTGTCTTCAAGTATCACATAGCATCAACAATAGTGTCAGGGCTTGGTGCCCACTCATGGGATAGATCCCAAGTTGGTCCTGTCACTGGTTGTCTGTTTGTTCCTCTCTGTTCCATTCTTGTCCCTACACTTACTTTAGACAGGAACAATATGGGATCAAAGATTTGAAAATGGATTGGTGTCCCCATTCCACTGAGGGCCCAGTCTAACTGCTGAAGGTGATCTCTTCAGCTCTCATATCCCCACTGTTGAGCCTAAATTTGGGCTAAGGTCACCCACATTAAGTCCTGGAGAGCCTCTCCCATCCCAAGTATCTAGGACTTTCTAGAGGTTACCTCCACTCCCAAAACCCTAGAGGTGCATATTTCTATTCATTCTCCTGGCCTTCTGGATTTCTCCCCTGCCCCCGATACCTGATCCGCCTCCCCCTTTTCCCCTCCCTTTACCCTTTCCCACTCAGATCCATCCCTCCATTTGCCTAGCCATGAGTATTTTGTTCCCACTTCTAAGTTGGATTAATGAATCCTCACTTGGGCCTTCCCTTTTGTTTAACTTCTCTGGGTCTGTGTAACATATTGTGAGTATTTGTACTTGTTGGCTGATATGCACTTATCAATGAGTAGATACCATGCGTGTCCTTTTGGGTCTTGGTTACCTCACTCAGGATGTTTCTTTCTAGTTTTATCCACTTACCTGGTGGGGGAGGGATACCCAGGGAAGGCCTCCATCCTCTCAGAGAAGAGGAAAGGTGGTGGGGAGAGCTACTGTGTGAGGGGGTTTTGGGGAAGGGGCAGCAATCAAGATGTAAAGTGAATAAATAAATTAATTAAAGGAAAAACTTAAAATAAAAAAACTAATATTAATTTCAAAATTGACCTATTCACTATTTAATAGAACAAAAATGTCAAGAAAGGTGCTATTTGTTATCTTACTACCTTTTTATCTGTGTGAGTTGGGCTATTAACTTCCTTTTGTCCAAAGACTGTATCATTGGTTTGCTTGGTTCCCATGTTACCAGCTTACAATGAGAAGATGAATGTATCTCTTATGCCCTATAATCAAATGAGCCAATTCCTCATGACAAATCTCTTCATGTGGCAAGAGCCTATTTAGTTGTTTCTCTAGAAAGCTCTGGCTGTATGCCAAGTACAGATTATATATGGAGTAAAGGAATGGAACCAGGCCTATAGATCAATATAATAATAATCATCAGTGCTAACTGTTTAAAATTATTGTGTTATAGAGCTGAATCTAAAGAAATA
The DNA here is from genome assembly GCF_011064425.1 of Rattus rattus. Classification (NCBI taxonomy): domain Eukaryota; kingdom Metazoa; phylum Chordata; class Mammalia; order Rodentia; family Muridae; genus Rattus; species Rattus rattus. Next base: position 180,331,070 of record NC_046156.1, read on the forward strand.
AAGCATATCTCTACAAGTGTCTAGCCTTGAAGAGACTTGATACCCAAGGGGGGTCCCCACCTGCTTGGAGGAGAAGATGATGGGGGAGAGAAGATGTATTTGGGAGGAGTTGACTGGGTGGGAGACAGTGAGTGAGATATAAAGGGATTAAGTAAAAAAATAAAAAAAATGAAAAAATCTCTACTCTAAGACATGTACACAGATGTTCATGGAAGCAATATTCATATTAGCCCCAAAGTAGAAGCAGCCTAGATATTCATCCATTGATAAAGTGGCTACCCACACAACAACACAGACACGGAATACAGACAAGGAAGGAACTTAGGAACTTACACATGCTAAATCATGGGTGAAACTTATGGAGGGAAAAGGCCAGCCATGACACCATTTGCTTGTATGGAATATTCAGAATAGAAAAGGGAAACACAATGTAGTTGACTATAACTCCAGCAAATGACTATTGACAGGTGCAAATGCTTGATATTTTTGCTTGTTTTAGTTTTGTGGGGTGCGGAAAAGTGTTATCAAATTGGATGATTGTGGTGATTGCACAAGAATGAAGAATGCTACTATGAAGCTGCACACTTTGCCAACACCAGTGCTGTCTGACTGACAGACTGTGTGCTAGATGCTGAAAGTCTGGCAGTTTCTTTTCAGAATAGTTACACTGTGCCCCAGACACAGGAAATGTTCCATTCATGCACTCCTGTATAGCAGTTGAATAATCTAGAAACCAATTTGGTCTTCCTTGAATGCCTAGAAGGGGAGAGAGGAACTCGGCAGGGCCCTCCCAAGTCTGATCACTGTTTTCCCCCATGATGTAAAATTTGCACCTTGATACCCAAAATATCCAGCTTCATTCACGTCAGAACTATAGGTCCTGCTGCACTTGTCACAGGTTTATTTTGAAACATGAAGTGAGCAGTGACTCAGCTGTTTTAGAGCAGCCGAACACTGAGGCTGAGGCTTATAGGAAACACCTAACTGCTGCTTAAATGGCAACAGGAATTTCAAGAAGAAAATAGAGACACAAGAGTATGAAGGTTGTATCCTCTAGGAGCAGAATACTCATTCAGCTGTTGGTACTGACTATACATATAAGATTCTGCATCAGCCACAAAATGATTTCCATGCTGTGGTGGCTTCTTGAACATCTTTTTCATTCATAAATATGATCTGATGTTAAGGATGGTTATGATGAAGTTTCTTGCTTCTTTCTCTACATATATATGTGCAGGCTTTAGAATAAGGATTTATGGTAAAAGTGAGATAGAACGATGCTCCAGGACCTGGAAACCTTCCTGTTTCCTTGCTTTCCATTCTAGTGCAATAAACCCTCTACTCGTCTGTTCATCTGTTCATCCATTGGATTTTGAGCCCCTGGAGAGAAATAATCCTTTCTTTTAAAGCAAAAAGAATTATCATAAATGATAAAACTGTTTAAAAAATGGGTTATGCTATGACAAGGTTAGTACCTTGCTAATCATTTTACCTGTGCAAAGGAACATGTATAATAACAAACATTTTCCTATTTGTTATAGAAAGAGAACTTTCTTTGGAGCTGTTGACAGTTTGCATTTAAGACAGGGTAGTTGAAAGTAAAATGAGAGGAACGGTTCCAAAGTCTTAGAAGACCTTGGTGTTTCCCTTTTTAGATCTCTTCTCCATAGTATGACAAATAGTCACACTCAGTAATAAATGTACAGCAAAAAAATGAATGGCTTAATGACTCACTCCCTCTCTGGTATTTAAATCCTTTTTTATTTTTAAACAAGCAAGCAGAAGGCGTCCAGGCTCTCATTGACCTCTTTTCACTCTCCACCCTCTTTCTTATAAACTTTTCCAGCGCCATTTATGCTCCCGCACTTCCATCACCACCTCTCCAGCAGCTCAGCAAAACACTTCTCTCTTCAGGTTCCTGAGCAACTGTCATCTTCAAAGCTCGGATTGTTTAGCTTCTCAGCACCTATTTTTACTCTCTCCCATTCCTTCCTCTTCAAACCCGTCCTTTCAAAACATTCCTGCCTTCCTTGTCACAGGTCTTACCACCTTCACAAGGTTGTCCTGCCCATACTGAGCAATGAAGACCCCAACACCTCAGATTATTTGGTGTGTGTCCACAGCCCCAGGTCCCTTGCGCATGTCAGTGGGTCTTGTTCCACAACAGACTTAATCTTTTACGACTTTGAGTCAACACAAGGAACTTCACTCACATCTCTACATAGATGATTGTCTCCCAGCCTCACCCTGTCTCTCAAACAAAATGAACAAACGTGTTCATTTCTAGCTTCTGCTGATAATGTGTACTTCCCACATCTTTCCCCACAGCTACCCCATTTCATTTCTACTTTCATTCACATTTATTGTTGTGTTTTCCAAATTACAGTGGCAACAGTCTTAAACAAACAAACACACAAAAGCACTAGCAAACAGAAAACATCTTGTCGGGAACCAACCCTCTTCTCCATCCTATAACACATGTTCAAATGCTTCCATGGGTTTGCGATGATTCTTAAGAGATGTCCACATATTTACAGTGTTCGACAACCTCCCTGACTCTGTTGCACACTAGCCGTTGTTTTGATTCTTTGAATACTTCATGTTGCCTTCAATCAAGGTTATTGAGAAGGCTTGTCATCTTGGAGAACAGTTCTCCCTCACTTGTGTACTTCTCCTTGTACATAGGTAGGTATACTCTGTAACTCTGCTTGGCAACAAATCACTAGAAAACAGAGGTTTGATGGCCTACATGCACAACTTAGTTAGCTTGTCATTCCTACAGGTCAGGGGTTCTCTGGGTCTGCTTCTTAGAGTCTCACTAGATAGAAATCATGTGCAAACTCACCTGAGGCTTAAAACACTATTCCAGCTTCCTTTGGGATGTTGGAAGAATTCATTTCCTGACGGTCTGGGACTAAAGTATTTGTTTCCTTTCTGGTTGCCATTAATACATGAGGAGATTAAGCAAAATCATGCATCATGATGCACTCGTACAGATGAATAATAATGACAAAATGAAACTTAATCAAACCACCCTACATGAAAATTATAGACAAAATAATATGAATTTTGGCATTTACATTGGGTGGGATGAAGTAATATCCTTTTCTTACTGCATAGCTCATGGCTGATACACCCTCAGATGAAAGATAAATTAACAAGAGAGAAGTCTTGGAAAGTATTATTAGGTTTTACATAGAATGGAATCCTCCAGTATTAGGAATCAGAAATGATTCATGTTTTTATGATAAGTTTGACAGAATAGGCAGCCAAGTAGAACTGTGACAGGACAAAAAGGGTATGATGTAGTGGTGATGATGTAGAGAATCTTCCATGCTTGTTGGGATTTTCTCAACATCTCTGCATCTCTGAGGTCCAGGGTGTTTCTTTCCTCAAGATAAGAAGACAAGGAAGATTCGTCTGGGATGAAGATCTGACCACCTTCACAAGGGTCATCATGAGGATCTAAGGATCTGAGGATCTGAGGATCTGAGAAAAACCAAGTTCTATCTGGTGAAGGGAAGATGAAAGTGACTTGCCTGCTCCTTGTGTTCTTCAATACCAGCATGTCATGTTGTAGAACAGTGGTTAAGGCTGCAGCCCTTCAATACACTTCCTCATGTCCTGGTAACCACACAGTCATAAAATTATTTTTATTGCTACTTCATAACTGCCATTTTCTTGCAGTCAGGAATTGTAAATATTTTGGGAGATAGAGGGTTGCCAAGGGTGTCATGACCCACAGGTTGAGAAGCACTGTCGTAAGAGTAGGGTTTCCTGTACCCTGCCAGCACAAACTAGTAGAAGAGGTCATATCGTGTGAAGAGGCAGATCAGTGGTTACTGGGAATTGGGCAAGAAGAGGAAGTTTGAAGGGCCCTGAAGACTGGTATGAAGAATCTTTGAGAAGCAACAGGAGAGTCAATGATCAAACTGTAAGTTGAAATATTAGTGGTTTAGTGTGTAGCCACTGCAGATCCATGTAAAGCTACAGTGGTGGAGGATACAAACAGAGGAGCCACAACATCCCTTCTGTCCTTTAAACCACAGCCCTCTTTCTCTTGACCTTGGCCAACCCCTCTGGGCTCCTTGTTTAGTATCCGCTTTCCCTCAGTTCTCAGGAAATAGCTATGGCTGTGTGCTTCATCAGACCCCAGCAGGAGCACTGGCAAGTGCAGATTCTGAGGACAATTTGGAGAATTGATGAATATATTTCAAATGTATATGGTGAAACTTGTATCTCAACCAAACTAGCTTTACATAAAGGCCTTTAAACTCAATAGCACTTTGAACCCAAATTAGAGTATACTGCAACATGTTGCTAAAGGTAGCCATAGAATATAGCTCAATTTATAAAATTAATTTGATTATCATTAAAAGTATTTTCAAAGTATAGTCAGAATTTCAAAGCATATACCTAACTTATTAATATTTTAATTACAGAGACCAATTGACCAAATGTTAATAGTACTAAATGTAAGGCAAGTTTCCATAGTTCAAGTCTCCCATGTTTTTGTTTTTTTGTTTTTGCCAAGACTTTGTTCCATGTTACAGATAAACACGTACACATGATTTACAGACACCATGGTGTAGTTTCTGTTAGACGTATCTCAGTAGAGAAAATGCCATGTCATTCTCCAAGGTGCACAGAATGATTCCTAATACCTAGCACTTATTAAATCATAGCTATAGCCACGCTCAACTCCAAGTACTACAATTAGAGGGTGATTTCACTCCCCAAATCCAAAAGCAAAATACCTGTATTGAAGAAAACTCCAGTTACTGTCAACCACACAAATGAATGTGCTTGAAAGCCCGCAGCATGCATACAATTAGCTAATAAACTTCAAGTCGATAATTATCTGAAATTAGGAAGGCAGCAAAGAAAGAGAGAAAGGAAAGTACTGCACAGAAACTCCACCTTCTCCCTAAAAGCATGCACCCCAGTGGTGGCAGTCACAACATGTTTGGGAAAACATTATTGGACTTCGCGGAGGTAACAGAATGTGGCTTTCAGGAAGAGGGGAGCTTGAGAGTAAAGTCCTAAGAACATTGCGGTAATTGTGTTCAACACCAGGGGAAAGAAGTAAAACAGCAAGGTGTTGAAAAATAATACATTTTAATGGAAAGGAACATAAAACAAACTTCACAATGGTGCTCTTTAAATGCATTCGTAGCTGTTCATTTTGAAAAGGTAAAGTGGACTGTTCATAACATGCAGAAGTAGAAAATGGTAAGAGGGACTATTTTTGGATACCAGAAAGTGTGGTACTAAATCTTAAAGTCACGGCTACTTAAAATCTTGCCATCTTCCAATTTTAGTTCCATGACCTAGAAAACATTAGCAACTCGGCACCCATGAGCAGTCGTCTGACAGATCAAGTCAGTAGCTGCACATTTGGACTTCTTAATATGAATAATGAACTCCTATAACTTAAAGGTATCAAACACCGGCAGCTGAAAGATACTCAAAATATGAAATGAATGGATTGAATTATGAAAACCTATAGAATCTCAGAAGAAAATACGCTCTTATCTATTAACATTGAATTTTCATACAAATTATTGGAAATGTGCATCAGAAGATACATACTGAGCTCAAAATGTCACACAGCAGAAAACTTCTACACTTGTGCCTGCTTGTCTTTTAATTTTTGAAATTGTAATTTCTGCCAGGCATGGTGATACACACTTTTCACCCCAGAATTTATGAGCAGAGGCAGGCAGATCTCTTGAGTTCAAGGCCAGGCTGGTCTATAAAATGAGTTCTAGGACACCCAGGGCTTTGTAGAGAGACCCTGCCTCAAAAAGAAAGAAAAAGAAAATAATTACCATATTTCTCCCTTCCCCTTCCTCCTTGCCCACTGTCCTGAAAATTCATGGATTCTTTTCCCATTAGTTGTTATTGCAAACATACATGCATTTATGTATACACATATATTTCTAAATATAGTCTGTCGAGTTTATATAATGTTAGTTGTATGCATGTCTTCAGGGCTATTCATACCAAACAATGAATTGGTTTGTTGTTCTCTGGGAGGACCACCACTCCTGCCCCCTGTTGTACTCAGTTTCCTATAGTTTTTTTTTTTTTATTCAAGGCCTCCTGGGCTTTGCCTGTCCACTTTGTCATGTCTAGTGGTTTCGACCATGTTCAGTTCATGCTTCAACAGTCATGTTGGTGAGTCTCTGTATGTGTAGCTTCTGACATTACCAGGTGACACAATCTCACAGCGAACTCCCTGGTCCTCTGGCTCTTATAGTCTTTCTGCCCCTGCTTCTGCAACACTTTCTGAGCTTTAGGTGCATGAGTTGTTTTGCAGTTTTATCAGTTAGGACTGAGCTCCAATACCCTGCATTTCGATTGGCTGTTTTGCTTGTTTGTTTGGTCTGGGCTGGTTTTTTGTTTCTTTGTTTGTTTCGGGGGTTATTTTGTTTTCTTGGTATTGGTCTCCATCTGTTGCAAAGAGAAGTTGAAGGAAGATAAAAACTAGGCTTATCTGTGGATACAACGGCAAGTGTTTATAGGTTGTTAGGGATTAGGCTAGTTTAATAAAGTAATGGTTGTATATCTTTAATAACCACAATTTCACCAGTGCTGAGTAGTTCGCTAGGTTTCCAGTACCAGACATGGTATCCCTTTTGTTGAGCAGGCATTAGATCCATCTAGAGATATTGGTTATGGCAAAGTATGTGTGCCGACTACTGCACCAGAAGGATGATTGTGCCATCAATTGCTCATTGATGTGGCTCATAGGCATCATGGCTGGATATAACTATTGGTTGCTTCCTTCCGTTAGAAACGTGCATGGTACCCTCTGATACTGTTAATGTCGTTCTTCAGAGAGGGGAGCATTGTGAAAACATTTATGTTGGGCATGTATATGAGAGCGTGTTACCTGCCATACTATGGAGGTCAGAAGACAACTTGTGAGTGTCACTTCTTCCTTACTACCATGTGTGTCCTGGGGACCAAATTCACGTCTTCGGCCTTGGCAGTAAGCATTTTTATCTATGGTGCCATCTCACTGTCCCTCAATTACAAGTTTTTAGGATTATTTGAGGATCTGGAATACAAACTCTTTTATTTTTTAGTGGTTATTTTATTCATTTATTTATACATTTCAATTGTTGTTCCCTCCCCTTCCGGTTTCCCTTCCACAAACCTCTATCCTATTCCCCCTCCTTTTTTCCTGTGGGAGGGTGCTCCCCCACCCACCCACCCACTCCCTGACTCATCGCCCTAGCATCCCCCTATGCTGGGGCATCAAGTCTTCCCAGGACCAAGTGCTTCTTCTCCCATTTATGCCCAACAAGGTCATCCTCTGCTACATATGCAGCTGGAGTCATGGGTCATTCCATGTGTACTCTTTGGTGGATTAGTCCCTGGGAACTCTGGAGTGTCTGGTTGGTTGATATTGTTGTTCTTCCTATGGGGTTGCAAAACCCTTCAGCTCCTTTTAAACAGTGATGCTGAACAAACATGGAAATCAGTGACTTACCTTTGGAAAGCTATTATTTAATTGTACAGCTGTATAATAGATAATACAGCTATCTGTTATATGCAAGATAGTTTTTATTAGTATGCATATGTTGCTGAGGTGCCCTAGTTTGCTTGCTAGTTCTGTGGTAAAACATCATTACTTAATCATGTTGGGAAGGGAAGCATTGGTTTTGGCTTACTCATCTCACAGTCCATTAGGAAAGAAACTCAGGGCAGGAACTCACACAGAAATGTGGAGGCAGAAACTGAGGCAGAGATCAGGGAATAATGCTTCTTACTCATTTGCTTCCCATGGCTTGCTCACCCTCCTTTTTAAAATCAAGCAACCCAGGCCCACATTCCCATAGTGGTAGGGGCACTGCCCATCCTGGGCTGAGCCTTCCTACATAATTCACTAATCCATAAAATGTTTCACAGAGTTGTTTACTGCCAATCTGGTGTGGACCATTTCTCAGTTAATGTTCTCTCTCCCTATATGAGATGAGTGTGCATCAAGTTGGCAAAAAATTTACCTCGCACATTGAGGCTTGAGGCCTTGTACATATTAAACAAATAACTGAGCACTAACCTGCATCTCCAGCCCTTAATGGGATCTTGCTACATAGCTCAAGCTGGTCTTGGACTTGCCTTAAATGCATAACCTATACCTTTCCTATACCTGCCGAGTTCTGGAATTGGAAGTATGTAACCATGCCTGGTCATTAAGCTACTATTTAATTAATTCTACAAAGCTTATGCATGGTATTGACAAGGTTAGACTCTCTGAGAATGTATACTCTCATTAAAATAATTAAGGAAAAATATGCCCTTGACAGTGAGGTTCACTACCCTGCAGCCTCCTAATGAACCTTTCTGGATTTCCTGGTGTATCTTGACCTCTCTCTCTTCTTAGTCTTCATCTTGGTCTCCACCAATACTGTGAAGGAAGGCAATGGTAGGATTCACAAGCCAGTAAGGTTATAAGGAAGAAGAAGTCTTTCAAGCACAAACAGTCTTGAAGTAAGGCTGTGAGTAAACTGAGGCCTCTGCTTTTTCTGAAAAAATGATGACAGCCAGAAAAAAAAATGCCTATTGTATGCTGATCTTAAAACATTGCTGAGACAGCTTTTAAAAATGTAGTGTATTAGTTTAGTGGGGCTCATTTTATTTTACTTATTCATTTTACATCCTGCTCACTGCCCTGTCACTCCCTCCCACAATATTTGCCCCATCCCCCACTCCCTATATGTCCCCACCCTGGCACTTTAAGTCTCTCTGACGCTGGATACTTCTCCCACTGGGGCCAGACAGACAGCCCAGCTGGAAGAACATATCCCACATACCATAACAGTTTTGGGGAGAGCCCCTACTCCAGTTGTTCAGGACCCACAAGCTGCACATCTGCTACATATGTTCTGGGAGGCCACCCCCTTAGTAGAATTGGGGATTTCTAATATATAGCAACATGTCATCTGCAAATAGGGATAGTTTGACTTCCTCTCTTTCTTTCGTATCCCTTTAATTTTCTCCTCTTTTCTTATTGTTTGAGTTAGGACTTCCACCACAATATTTAGAAGGAGTGGGAATAATGGATATTCCTATCTTGTTCCTTACTATAGTGGAATTGCTTCAAGTATTAGAAAAGCTTCTTTTAGTAGTAGATGGTAATTAACACAGAGATTCATAACTGGACAATGTGCAGAAAATAAGAGACTGCAGAGTATTTAGCCCAAAATGGAACATCTATACTATGTCCCCTCATCATAAGGCTCAGGAGCTATTGTAGAAGAAAGAGTAGAAAGACTGTTAAAAGCCAAAGGTGGTGGATAATTACAAATAAATACTGTTTTTAGGACCCAACAAGGCAGTTGCATATGAACTTACAGTTCTAGTAGTAAAAGAAGATGAAGAAGAAGAAGAAGAAGAAGAAGAAGAAGAAGAAGAAGAAGAAGAAGAAGAAGAAGAAGAAGAAGAAGAAGGAGGAAGGGAGGAGGAGGAGGAGGAGGAGGAGGAGGAGGAGGGAGGAGGAGGAGGAGGAGGAGGAGGAGGAGGAGGAGAGAAGGGGGAGGGGAAGGAAAGATGTATGAGACTTTTATAAGATCAAGCCAGACAAAATCCTGAAGAGGGGAGGTAGTCACAGTGTTTCACCCCCAGCTGAGAAGCTATTAGGAATTGATGACTACCGTGTGAAGAAGGTTTAGTTTTTTTAATCAGGGATAGAGTGCCTGAGAAACAACCCACATTCCAGCAGATGATCTTCCACCCATACCAATAGTGGCATCACTGAGTGGGCTCAGTGGCTGTGGTCATATGGAAAAGAATACATGAAATTAAGAAGAAATTGTGGTAGAGAGAGTTAGAGAGGAATTGGGGCAGAGGGAATGGGGGATTGGATTTGATCAAAACATGTATGCATGTGGGAAAATCTCAAACATTAAACAATAAAATAAAAGGCAAAGAACCAAACTCTCAATGAAAATGATCAGAAAAGGAAGTTAGGGTGATGAACGAATCCTTGGTTAAACTCATCTGATTGGTCAATATGGAACACTCACTATAAGTAAGAGATAATGTTTTTTAAGGTAATAAGATCTGTTCCTGTTAACACCTCTAAGAGACAGCCAAACTCACAGTGCCTTTCTATCTTACTTGCTTGTTTTTTACTAATCAGTTAAAAGGACAGGCATGTCATTTCTATTGATGGAGTTTGTAACCACCCTTAAAAGTTTCCGGAAGAGTATTGGCAGTAATAGCAAGAGAATCCCTCAGATGATCGGAGACAAGAAGAAGTGCAGATTTCTTTGGTGGAATAAAGCAGGTACGAAGAAAGAGTATGGATCTTGTCAAAGTTCTGCTCTTCACTCTGGCAGCACTAGTGTTTCAGGAACTGCTCCTAGTACTAAAAGAAATGTTGAGGGAAGCTGTTAATAGAGCAGGAAATCCAGAGATATTCTTACAGGAGATCAGAAGCAGATGTTCAGTCAAAGGGCAGTACAAAAGTATCAGAGGCCCAATGGGCTCATGTCCTGGTATTAACTGCAGGTTTAAAATCATGGACCTAGGCAATAGGCCAACGTGTCTGGGAAAACAAACAGAGCTCTGAGAGCAAGCTGTGTTTGCAAAACAAGACTTGGAAGTGGCTCAGAGTATCTGGGCTTTGTGGTAATCTTTAGGGTGTTCTCTCTGCCACATTCGCCTACTGATGTATCCCTGACAGCTAGATAATGTACAGAAAAACAGTAAGAGCTCATTGTAGTTTTATATATTTTACTCTTCACAAAAGTGTATTGATTTTGAGTTTGCACGCTTCCTAGAAAACCTCCTCTGTAATTTGATTTGGTTGCTATGCCATCCTTGGACAGGTACCACCCTCTAACACTATTTTGCATTCTTGGGTCCACTCTTCTCTAACTTTGATTTATTTCATTATTTTGTTAGAGGAATTCTTCCCTCAATTTTGTTCTTATTGTGGTGATAACACCAGACTAATCAACAATATTTTTCAGCTACTCTTCCTAACCATAAATAATAAATAAATAATATATGCAAAACCTGCAAGTATCTTTGAGTCCCTTCTGCCATATTTGATTGACATTCCATGCCTGTTGTTTGGGAACCCTTCCATCCCCTATGCACTGAGTCCTTAGTAATTACCATCCCAGTCTGATTGTCTGAATAAGATGGTCTTAAATATCTCATAAATAGAATAATGCAGAATTAGTCTTTCTGTGACTGGCTTATTTAAGTTAACAATGTTCTCAAGGCTCATTTGGGCTGATATTTCTGAGAGTATTTCCTTCCTTCATTTCTCAAAGCTGAGCAGCACTGTATTATATATTTAGATCACATATTCTCTATCCATTCATCTGTTGAAGGACATTCAGGCTGTTTACACACTCTAGCTATGGTGAATAATGCCACAATGAAAATAAAAGTTATTTCAGTTCTTCTGGATAAATGCCCAGAAGAGCTGTTGGATTCCATGGTAGTTGTAGTTTTAAGTTTTTAGGAACCTCCACAATATTTTTTATAGCATCCCACCAGCAGTATGCAAAGGCCCACATTTATCCAAATACCACTAGAATTTTTTTGTATTGTTCAAATAACTATTGGTTTGTTTGTTTTCTTTTGTTTTGTTTTAATAAAAACAAGCCTAACAGATAACAGGTCCTGTTGCCACTTTAATTTCCCCAACCTTAATCAGTTATACACAGGGATTTTTTTCAATATACCTTTTGGTCACTTTTATGCTTTCTTAGTTAAAGTGTTTGTTTCTGTCCTTAGGCCATTAGAGACACCAGATTTCAAAACATATAGAGAACTGAGAAAGAAGAAAACTCATACATATATGTGGTCAACTGATCTTTGACAAATTGCCAAGATGGCATGTGGGACAACGGTTGATCTCTTTAACAAGTGGTCAAAAACAGATGCAAGACAATGACATTAAACTCTCACCTCACACCATATAAAAATAACTCCTAGTGACTCATCATTATATCTATAGATCAGAGCATCTCAGAACCCTCATCTGAGAAGCTTCTGTTTACAGGATATAGTACTTAGCACAGAGATCCACAACTGTTTAAATGGCCCGGAATAAGAAACTGTAAAATATTCAGGCCTAAAAGAAACATATATATTCTACTTCTCTCCCAGGGTTCTGGGATCACTGCAAAAGAGGGTACAAAAACAGTATAAGAGCCAGAGATGGTGGATGACTTCAAGGAAACATAGTCTTATAGACAGAACAAGGTAGTATGAAAGTAGGAAAACATATTATGACCTCGTGTACAAAACTCACATGAGCCCAAACGAGACAAGTCCCAGATGGTGAGGAAAGTTGGCCACACAATCTCACCCCTCCCCATGGAGTAAGTAGCAATCGTTACCTACTGGAAGAGCAAGAGGCAGTTTTCTCTAAATATGTATCCATTGATACACACATGTCCCAGTGGAAGACCATACATCCAAGACTATTTGAACAGCATAAATTGGTCTTAATAGGCCTTAAAAATATTGTTCTGATGTTCTCTTGTATGCCAAGAATGATTTCTTTGTCTTCCAAATTAATCTTCCTTCCTATAGTGGTTTGCATCTCTATCTTTCAGGAGGGATTTCCCAAAATTTAGTATAATGATGATTGGGAGACCTAAGTGCCTAGCAGGACTTTGCCTTGGTAAGTGTCACAGAAGGATTCAATAGGTATATGGCCACATCATTAAGAACCCTCAAATTTGTTGAAAATAATTGGTTCTCTCCCTCTGGAATTATTTCATTTGTTTAGGAAATACTCTTCTAGCCCTCTGCCTTGTATATCAAAATGGTCACAAAATTCTTGAAAGTAAGAAGTAGGTATTGTCAGGAGAGTCTCATTTTGGTTCACAAAATTTAGATTACAACTTGCCCCTGTTGTCAAATTATTCCCTTGTATCACAATCCCCATTGCCCTCTGTGGTGAAGAAAGAGTCACCTGGATATGTGCCAATCTCTAAGGAAATTTCCCAAATGCCACCTGTGTCTACCTCCTGCTTCAACAAGCCTTTCCCTAAGCCTGTAGTAAGGACCAGCTGCATTTTCTGTTTATCCTGCCCCTACTTCAAAAACCTACACATGTTTTACATATCTGCTAAGCTTTCATACAGACTGTGGACCTTTATCAAGCTATTGTGAGTTCAATATTAGCACTAATGGAGCAAAGGAAAGGGAATATTTTATTGGGGTGACATTCCATTAGCAAATTCATACAGCTGAAAAAAACGTGACTCATACATACATGCATGATATGAGTGTAGGGTCTAGATATAATGGGAAACCAGACTACCAAAAGATAAAAGTTACTTAGAGAAACTGAACTGTGTAGGATGGTTCATTGGGAACCAGTTATTTGAAATAAACTTGTGTTCATAAACAATTATGTCAGAGGTTATCAGAAGATAGAATGTCTTGTGCCTTTAGAAGACAAAGCCTTTCACATACATGTAGACTTCCCAGATATATCTCATTTCCTGAGCACAGAAGTCACACTGAAATAATTTCATGAGAAAGGTAAGTATGGGACGAGTAAGGGCCGTTCTTTGAAAGCTAACAGGTGCAATAAAATGTCCATTGTAGCTTGAGATATACAGTGATGGTTCAATAATGCTTATTTGATTATGATTAAGGTGAAATGGATGGCAGTTATACTCTGTCCTTTTGTGCAGCGTTTCCTGTTTGTTTGCTTGTTTGCTTTGAGACAGGGTCTCCCTATGTAGCCCAGGCTATCCTGCCTCTGGGTACTGCATGCTGTGCTTAGAGTCATTTGCTGTCAAACTTAGCCCTACCCTGGTTTTTGCAGAACACTAAAACCGACTCACAGTTAGATACATTCCAGTACTAGAAATGGCAAACAATTACAGTATGTTGCTTTCTTTGTGTATTTTTTGTGTTTGTGCTTAGGGGGATTCAGGCAAAAATTCTTTTATGTAAAAACTCATACTTTCTTTTTCGTTCAGGCCAAACAGAAGCTTTTCTCCCAAAATTACAATGATAATTTAGGCAGACATGGTGTAATCACTAAGTTAGCATTTGATGAGAACATTAGGATCAACAACTCAGTCCCCAGGAACAATAAGCGTCAGTTATTTAGGGCCCAGAGTGCAGGTGCTCTGCTTTATCTCAGTTGAAAGGCAGCGGGTTCAGCAATTTAGCGTCTCTCCCCACCACAGCAGGACGCTGATTAGTTTGATACTGAAAAAGAAAATGCCACCTACAGAATAATCAGTTCTATTTCTTTACTGGTGGGCAAGAATGTGCCTGCTACCTCTCCAACGTTTGTGTGTGTGTGGGGGGAGGGGGGACCACATCACTTTCTGCTCTTTGTTCCTACCCCGTCACATGATTCTTTATCTGACAAGAAACAGAGAGCCAGGCAAGTATCCTGCCTCTGGGATGCAGGTTTGCATTGGAGGTTGGAGGTGGGGTCTGCAAGAAAGGACATCAATGAAGGAGGTAGGGCTCCAGCAGCACCCCAGGTGCTTCTCACATTGGAGTTCAATCTGTTAAAAGATCATGTTATTCAGACTCTTTTAGAACTATGCCAAAAACCCAAGGGAAACGACTGATGGGGAGAACTCCTTATTTTGGCTCTTGGTTTCAGAGATCGCACTCCAAGCTTGTAGGAATCCATTGCTTGCGGCCTGAAGTATCGCAGACTGTCAGAGTGCGGAGGGGAGGGTGTGTGGCAGGGCAGGCTGCTCACTTCAAGGCTGACAGGAAATAAAGGATCCATACAGCAGAGGCCAGGAGTAACCTTCCAGAGGCATGTCCACAGTGATACTCATTGTATTGTTAGGCCCTACAGCTTACTTTGACTATTTCCCAACAATGCCATTATACTATGAATCTCTCAAGAATCTAATCAATTCCACCACTCCATGAAAGCTGACCAGCCACCAAGTTCCCCAGTATATATTAACTGGGAGAAGTATTTCATGTCCAAATCACAGCAAAGGAATATCTAGTTTACTTTTTGCACTGCCCCAAACTATTTTTCTTGCAATTTATCTTTTCAAAACATCCATGGGATCATTCAATTTCTCAAAACCAGGCTTGAATGTCACCTCATTTTTAGGATTAAAATCGAAAGTTGTTATCATGGCCCAAAAGACTGTGATCTATCAGCTGATACCGGGCAGCATCATGCCCTACAGCTCCCTGCTGAGTCGTTCTGCTTAGGCCAGCAGCTTCTCTTGATTATGGTGCTTCCTCTCACCATAGCATCCTGCAGAAGCGGATTTCTCACTAGAACACAACCCTGTCCTTTATGCAGTTGGCTCATTTTTTAAGTTCAGACTGGATTTTGCTAATAAACCCTCTGATATTCGCGTGTTATTTTTTCCACTTAGTAAAATTGCTATGATATCAATAATTGGTAGGTAATCATTTTTCCTATTTATCTTTTCAACCTAAATAATTATTCTTTTCTTTCTAATTTCTTTCCTTTTAGTAGTCTAGAAAGGGTTGTGTGTGGACTGATCACATGTGTTCCTTGAAGTCTCAGCAGAAATGTCTTTAGCACTTCATAGTTTCTACTTCCCAAGGGCACAGCCACAGGCTAGGGAGATTGTGCATGGGACTCTTTTGATGCCCTTCCATAGTCTCCTGGAGGGTGTCTCCTCTGCTTGGACTTCACAGTTTAATGGTCTGTTCCTGGGTGTTAATGTTACAAAAGATAGAAAGTAGAAGGTGCCAGTCTGTTAAAGAAAAAAACAAAAAATAAAAGCATTGGTTTCCAAGGTGACACAGCATCCCTTCTTCTGTGTTGGTGATAGAGGTGAGCAAGTTCCCTGGATTGAATGGAAGAGATGTTAATGGTACGCATCTCTCTTTTTGCAGGTAGAAATGGTCAGAGGAGCAACCCACCACTCCTGCTTATCTAACTCACATTTCAAGAGGAGAGCCAGGGCCCATTGCTTTCGCCTCATTTCCCATCCTGTTGGGGTTGTTAAGAATCTCTTGAAGGAGGTGGGGAAAAAATCGCATTGTTAACAACATGAAAATGTGACTTTTATGAAGTTTATCAAGAACTAATAAAATTCATCACCTGAAACAAAATCCTGTGACACCTTTTCTCTTTCTCAGCATCTTACAGGTAATTTGTATTCAATTTGGATTTTTAGAGATACGAGTTTTAAAAAAAATCATGTTGTACTGGCTAGTTTTGTGAGTCAATTTGACATGAGCTGGAGTTACCATAGAAAAGAAGCTTCAGTTGTGGAATTGCTCTCATGAGACCCAGCTGTAAGGCATTTTCTCAGTTAGTGATCAAGTGGGGAGGACCCAGCCCATTGTGAATGGTGCCATCCCTGGGCTCGTGGTCTTGGGTTCTATAAGAAAGTAAGCTGAACAAGCCTGGGGAAGCAAGCCAGTAAGAAACATCCCTCCATGGCCTCTGTATCAGCTCCTGCTTCCTGACCTGCTTGAGTTCCAGTCCTGACTTCCTTTGGTGATGAACATCAATGTGGAAGTGTAAGCTGAATAAACCCTTTCCTCCCCAACTTGCTTCTTGGTCATGATGTTTATGCAGGAATAGGAATCCTGAGTAAGACACATGTAAAGGGGGGAAATTTATAAAATTGATAGCAAAAATATAATAAATTTAAAAAATGATAGGAAGACTAGAAACCCACCTTTAAAAGTCGGCCATGTCAGTGTTTAAGAAGAGTGTAAAAATACAGCAGTCAGAGCTCTGGAGAGAGCATGAGGCCAGGATTGCAGGCCTCAGTGAGGTGGTAAAGGGAACAGACAGGGAATGCTCAAACTCTCTAACGTGGAAGGGATTAAAGACACAAATATGGAGAAGGGTTTGTGATTATTGGACACAGCAAAGATACCTTATATTAAGAAAAAGAATATCGGGGATGGGGCAGTGGCCTATAAAACAACTTACTGCTCTTAAAGAAGACCCAAGTTAAATTCCCAGCACCCATATTGGATGGCTCATAGCCACCTAGAATACCAGCTCCAGGGGATCTGGCACCTTTGGCCTCTGTGGCACCTACACTCAAAGGCACATGCAGCCACAGAGACACAAATGCATGCACATAATAAGAAACAAAATACACTTAACAAAGAATAAAGACTGGCTTAAGATAGAAGTTCCCACAAAGAAAAGTAGGCTACATGGGGGGAGTAGATTGGGAGGCAGCCTAGGACATCAGTATCATGATTGTAATTTCTGTCCATACCAGAAGAGGAATGTGGGGGGTGGGATCTAACATTCACTGAGCAGCAGGACAGAGACAGCAGATATGGAAAGACATGGGGAGGAAACCCTGATGGATCTCTTAGAGCATTGGGTAGCTTTCCGTGAGATACATAAAGAAATAAGGACAAATAACCGGGAGTACAAAGGACTCTGTGTGTACATTTAAGAATTTTGGCATCTCCAGGACATGACATGGCCTGGCACAAGGGAGGCACCCAAGAATAAATGGAGGGACCTTATCTGTGACTACTTTGGGGATATGTTACCTGAAGAGGCCGTCCTCTGTTTCCAGACAGGAACCCCAGTGGAGTGATAGGAACACCAACCCACTCACAAAACTTTCAACCTAAAATTTACTCTGTCTACAGTAATTCAGGCACAAGGGAGGAAGTGGACGCTGAAGGAATGATCCAATGGGCAAGCACCCATCCCTAACATTATTAATGATACTCTGTTTGCAGACAGGAGCACATTGTCCTCTGAGAAGCTCTGCCCAGCAGCTGACTTAGACAGGTAAGACACCCATAGCCAAACAGTGATGGGAGCTTGTGAATTCCTACTGAAGAAGAGCAGAAAGGATTGCAGGGCTTGAAGTAGACATGAACTCCACAGGAAGACCAACAGAGTCAACTAACCTAGACCCCTGAGGCTCTCAGAGACTGTACCACCAGCCAAATAGCATACACAGGCTGGACCTAGGACTTCCTGGTTATATGTAGCAGATGTGCAGCTTGACCTTCATGTGGGTCCTGAACAACTGGAGCTGGAGCTATCCCAAAAGCTGTTGCCCATATGTGAGATATGTTCTACTAGCTGGGCTGCCTTGTCTTGCCTCAGTAGCAGAAGAAGCGCCTAGCCTCTCAGAGACTTGAAGTACAAGTGTTTGGGGGTGGGGGCAGAGATACACAGGGAGCACCCACCTGCCCAGAGGAGAAGGGGATCAGGGAAGAACTGTAGGAGGGAGACAGTAAGTGGGATATAAATTGAATAAGTAAAAGCAAATTAAATTAAAAAAATTGAGCTCACAAGTCTGAAGTCTGCATCATCTCTGTCACATGTCATTTACCAGTCCTGACAGGCCTCAGTCCTGTAGGCTTAACTCCATCAAGCAGGGGGCTATGGAAGGTTTGTGAGTAGGGAACTGGTAAGCTGACAGTTTTCCTTTAAGGATTGATTAGTTATTTGTAGAGCTGGGCATAGATACAAATACCTGTGATCTCAGTAAAGAGGCCAAACCAGGAGTTTAAGGGTAGCCTGGGCTATGTAACAAGTTCAAAGCCTATCTGGACCAGATGATAAGGCACCTGGTCAAAAAGCCAAGATCAGCAGATGTGGCTCAGTGTTATAAGTTAATTAAGCACAGAGCCCTGGGTTTCATCCTTAACAATAGAAAACAAAATAGATTAATAGTTGGGTAGTCAATGAGTTACATAAACACAAAGGAGATGCAGCCCTCCAAATCCTATGCAGGATGAAAATGCTTCTGCATAGGCACAGTGCAAAGGACATGGGGACAGTCCTTACAGAAATCTGACGAAACGACTAAAATATTGACTCTTGTATCTTTCTCCCAGGATGAAAATATCACGTTAGCAGACAGTAGTCTGCCTAAAGCGATATTTCAAATTAGCACTGAAATAGGGAGTAAAATTCTAGTTCTGACTCTTCTTTTATCAATGCAAAACTGTTGTTAAATGTCTCTGAAGTTCTGTATAGTTTGGTACTCAAGAGTTTACGAAGTTATCTGATGAGCCACTGGTGGGATCAGATACACCTTGATGGGAGTGATTCACTTCCTGTCTTTCCTTGTTCTGGTTCTTACAGAAACTGAAACCTTCATTAAAGACCAGCCGTTGCACTAGCAGCCATGTTAATGTACATCACAGAAATAATTAAAATTAAGAGTCTTTCTAGAACCATAGTCCCTGAAGACAATTTTTTATTACTGAAAGAAATATAATAAGCATGCAATTTCTTACACACTACAGTCCCTTCACTTAATAGCAATTTTTAGAAAAGATTTAAGACCCAGGGGACGAGGGGAGGTTAAGTGACTTTTTGAAGAAGATACAACTGATTACTGATTGGCTCAAGGCTAAAATCAACTCTTTCTGCTTTAAGTTCTAGTTTCAAGGATAAGGCTTTTAAAGCTTTGTTCATTTCACTGGGAGTTTAGAACGCCAGATAAAGAACACAGACTCGTTCTTTAGTAACCTTCTAAAGATTACTAAAGTAGGATTTCACTTCTCTACCCATCAGGTAGCTCATTAACAAAATGGACTTCATAAATCTACCTTAGATATTAGTTTTGAAGATTAACTGAAACTATGGTTAAGTAATTCTTATGCTGGCACAAACAATACATAGTCAGTTGGTTCCTGACAAACACCCCAAGAACATGCGTTGAACAGAAGACAAGCTTTTCAGTAAAAGGTGCTAAGAAAATGGGATAGTCACACTCATTGAATAAAGTAAACCCCCTTTACTAGTTATTAAGCAGGTTAAGTCAAAATAAATCAAAGACATGGTACTAGAAGAAAACAGGAAGATGATTCAGGACATTGGAATGAGCAACAGTTTCTTGAAGAAGATTCTCAAAACACAGAAGAGCAAAATATAAATAAAGTAAAAAGCTCCTCAAAGAAAACAACAGTTTGAAGAATGGTGCCCTGGATGGAAGAAAATTTTGCACACTATACATCTGATAAAAAAAAAAAAAAAACTTCCCAAAACTCAATGGAAAAAAGTAAACAATATGATAATAATGGATAATAATAGATATAAATAGACAATTCTGGGGGTGGGGACATACAAACAACCAATGCATATAGGAAAAATCTCAATATCACCAATTATCAAGGAAATTCAAATTAAAGTCTTCAATGAGGTATCGGCTCACCCTGGAAAAATGACTACTATCTAAAAGACTAAAAACTACAAGTGCTGGTAAGGATGAAAAAGAAAAGGAATCATCACACACAGTTAAAGAGAAGTGTGTTAGCACAAACCTTATTCCTCAACAAAAATTTAAAGAATTATCTGTGACCCGCCAACCCTCTGATTAGTATAAAGGGGCAGAAGGTACCCTAGCAAGTTAGGGCCAAGGCTAAGAGATCATGCCACACAACAGATCTAACATAAGAGGTTTATTGGGGAAGTAGGGAAAGCAAAAAGCCATCTTAGAGTGGGGACATGTGTGTATGTGGGGTGTGTGTGTGTGTGTGTGTGTGTGTGTGTGTGTGTGTGTGTGTGCATTGTGTGTGATTAAGGAGAGAGAGAGACAGAGAGAGAGAGACAGAGAGAGAGAGACAGAGAGAGAGAGAGACAGAGGAAGAGGAAGAGGAAGAAGCAGAGGCAGAGGCAGACAGACATACCTGGAGACAGAGAAAACAAAAGACAGGGAGAGTGAAGAAGACAGAAGCAGTGATCTGGGGTGACTGGGGACCTTTTAAAGACTACATGTGTTGCACAGGGAAATAGGCAACTCATAAGAGACACTGGAAATATACTACACCTGGCAGTGGCAGGTAATGACATAGGCTGCTGCGGCTGAGTAGCTGAAAGGCAGGCTGGCAGAGGATCTAATTTACAGCATTCCCCCCTCTATAACATTCCTCACTGAGTATAGGAGCAAGGAAATGAAATCACACCACGAGATATCTGCTCATCACATCATCCTTCACAATAACAAAGATGAAGAAACAATTGAAGCTCTGCCAGCTGGTGATGGACAAAGAGACTGCGACACATGTGTACCATGGTATTCCATTTATCTATGAAAAGAATGAAGTCCTGTCGTTTGCTCCAAGCAGATGGAGCAGGAGATAGCCATTCCAAGTGAGGTAAGCCAGGCACAGGAAACGGGTACCAATATTATACGGAGAATCTGAAAATTTATCATTGCTGCATACCACTGAAACCCTCTGATATGACGTCACCTTGGAAAGAAGGTAATTAATACTCATGGCCAGCCAACAAAATATCTCTGATTCAAACCCACACACTGTGGGCTCTTACATTTATGTCCTTAACCAATATTTAGTATTACCTTTCCTGCTCTGTGAAACATGTTATTGTTCTCACTCTATTTCCAAAGAATCTGCCATTATGCCTCACAATTCCCAAGATTCAACATTGATTCTTCAAAGATAAGCAATACTCACTTCATGAGTGTTGTCATCAGATTCACAGATTTCCCTTTCTCTTCTCTTTTTAGACCCTCACTGTCTTTCTTCATGTGTCAGTCCAATGCACCTGGCCCTTAAATCCTACAACAGTTGTTCTCAACCTTCCTAGTGCTACAGCCCTTTAATACAATTTCTCATGTTGTGATGGCCCCCGACCATACAATTTTTCATTGCTATTTAATAAATGTAATTTTGCTACTGTTGTGAATTGTCAGGCAAATGCCTGATATGTGGAATATCAACCATGCAACTCCCCAAAAGATTAAGACCCACTGGTTGAGAATTGCAAGTCTAGAATCTTATCTGGGTGACAATAGAATGCTCAGCCATTGTGGCTTTAAAAGGAAAGTAACTCTATAGCAGGCACCACTCTAGGATGATGTCATTATGCAGCAAGGCAGGTCCAGGATAAGGTGAAGCCTATCATTGGATGAGAAGGAAGGGTAGGCTTGGGGAGGGGGGATCTAGGAAGGACAGAAGAGGAAGAGAATCAAGATGGAAATGGAGAAAGATGACCCAGATCCAGGTGAATTGCCAAGGTAGTTGAAATGGATTTCTGTAGGCAAATTTATCTTATCTAGGTGGGTGATTTATATCCTTATCAATTGGTTGTTAAGTTTACTGTGTAGATGTATTGTGGATCGAGAATTTCACATATAAATCTGATTGTTGGGTTACAGTTTGTTGAGTCATGATTTTACCAGGTAGCTGGGACCAGGGAGTTCGAGGTTAGCAGAGAGCCACAGGGAGAGATACTAATCTGAGATAAGTTAGAGCTAGTACCAATGGCCAGGGTATGTTTGAGAACCGGTTCCACTGCAACACACCACCACTCGGGCCAGGCTGGCACAGAGAGCAGCCAGTTTCTCTGTAGAGCTCTCAGAGTCCAATGCATCCATGTCCTGGCTGACCTTTGTCTCTGCTTGGGCTTGACCTTCAAGCTTGGGTAGGTTGTGAAGGTTAAATGACATGGAGAGGAGGAAGTTGACAAAGCTCAGGAGAGTGGTATAGAATTCAGTGAAGATCACCATGACCCTGTAGTTCACATCTGCTGGATGATCATGGAAGTGCAATCCATATGATGGGTTGGCCCAGCACCTCAGCCTGATAGGAGATGCCTTTAATGGACAGGAAGACCTTGAGCAGGGCTCGGGCAGTGATGACATAGTGCAGAATGCCACAGTGAGTGGGAGGCACAGCTAAGGTTGATGAGTTCCTGATGGGAATGCAACAGCACAGGAGGAAGGGTGAAGGAAGGAGCTGGAGGCACAGGAAAAGCACACGAAAATCTCCGAGGGCCTGAAGTTCTTCCTGAACCGAGAGGTGCCCCGCGAAGCCTTGGTCTTCATCAGGAGTTTTGGTGGGGATGTATCCTGGGACAAGGCTTTGTGCTTTGAAGCTTATGACATCACAGACTCTTGCATCACCCACCAGATTGTTGACTGACAGACCAGGGCAGCAGCCCTCCCACCCTCCATCACTGGAAGGTATTATGTACAGTCCCAGTGGGTGTTTGTGTGAAAGCCCGGCTCCTCCTCCCTGTGGCAGAGTACTTCGCTGGGGTGCAGCTGCTCCCACACCTTTCACCCTTGATATCTGAGAAGGAAATTACATTCCCCCTGAGAAGCTGAAGCTCCTGCAATGGGGAGAAGACCCAGGCAACTTGGAAGAGGAAGAGGGAAACAAGGATGATGAAGACAATGACAACGGAGGTGACGGTGATGTTGCACTGGAAAATGAGGAGGAAGAGGTCAAAGATGAAAGGGGGGGTGGGGGGTGGGGGTGGGGGTGAGAAGGACGACGACAACAAGGACAACGACGACGAAGACGACGACTACAACCTGTCAGCCTTGGAGCAGCAAAGACTGGAAGGAAAGAAGCCTCAGGTTATGGCCAGCACTATGGAGCTAGGAGACAAACGACGAGGAAGGAAGTGAGGACAAGCGCCTGGCCAGGGTGATGATGAAAAAGCGAGAGAAGTACCTTTACCAAGAGATCATGTTTGGCAAGCGGCACAGAAAGCTGAGAAGCCAACAAGCTAGCAGTGAAGAGGAAAGTCCATGAAGAAGCTATGAGGTCTGAGAAAAAGGCCAAGAGGACAAGGCCTCCAGGCACCCTTCACTGAGATTTGGACTTGGCAGAAGCAAGCCAAGACTCTCATACTCTGGGTGGTGTGTGGCCAGCCCCAGCCTCCCATGTGGTTCATGCCAGTGTCTAGGCAAAGAGGCCTCTACCTGACACAGTCTTAATCCAGGAGTTGGTCTGGCATCCTCATTTTCCTTGGCTTTCCACGGCCTCCTGTATAGTTGGGCCCACCTGTGCTCAGAATGCTATCATTGAGTAAGGAGGGAGGGGTAGCTTTTGTTATTAAATAGTTGGATCTTTGCCAAAAAGTAAAAAAAATAAATAAAAAAGGAAAGTAACTCAAAAACCTGAAGAACTTTGGTTCTAGGTAGAACCTGTGAGTTGACAATTCATTCTCAAGTCATATCCAAACATCCAGGACGGTGCTTTAACACACACACACACACACACACACACACACACACACACACACACACACACACACACACACACACATTAAAACCCAGGAAAGAAATTGTGCTACAATTCGGCAACAAAAAAGATGGTTCCAAACACACTCTGCTTCCTTCAAAGCAGACCCTACACCACCCAATTGATTCTACAAAGGACAAACGTTATACAGCACCCCTGATTCCTTTGGTTTTTACAGTGGAGACCATTTTTTTCCTGCAATCTTGCGTCTCCACTCTTGCTTTTCTTTGACTCCTGTGGCCAGCTGGGATTTATGAAGGACATAATGTTCTGTAGCCTTTCAAACACACAGGTGTATTTATTAGCCTCTTGCACTGCACTTACCAGCCCTTCATTTTTCAGACCTCGGATGGAGCACTTCCACTCTTGGTAGGAGTTCCAAGAAGGTTTCCATAAGGGACCCCTGGAATACTTCAGCAAACACAAATCAGAGTTTCAACAACAGCTAAATTACTTCTTCCCAATGCTAAGGTACTGACATGTACCAAAGAAATGTTTATAATAGCTTTGAGGGCCTGTGCTTCATAAAGGAAAGAGTCATTTCAGCACATGGTTTTCCCCCCATCTATAGTTAAAAGAAAATATACACTTTTGAAATCTGTTAGGAAAAGTGGCCCCTTGCACTTCATCTTATAAGAAAAATTGTAACAAATGCTGATTTGTAGTAAAATACCTAGACAGTAAATCCTACTCACAGGAAGAACAGAACATAAGTGAATTTGCTGTCACGGAATACTTTCATAATTTTTTAAGAAACAGGAACAAATGGAAGATGTTCATAATTTCACAGAAATAAAGATTTCTGGTGCAGGAACATCACATTGTTCCTCTTGTCCAGATGATGACAGATGAACAGTTATGGACTTGAGAAGGTAACTAGCTTATCCATAGCTACCACAACTACTTGGGAACTGAATGGCGTTTTTCCCCAAGATACAAGCACACAAATGAAAAACTTACTGTGTTTTCTTCTTTGGTCACCATTTATAAAGCAACCACCTAGGAGATGTTGCCTCTCTCATTTCTCAGTACCAGGATTTGAACAAGGGCCTCACATACTAGGAAAGCACTCTACCTCAGAGTGAAATCCCCAGCTCATCCTCTTGCCATCACATGGTTGGAAGATCCTTTAAACCTAACCAATGGCTGGTAGGAAGGGCTTAGTCCACCAATACTAGTTGCTGGAAGTCTAGTGGCCAACCTGCCTCGTTACCTTATGAATACAGATCATACACAGTTATATCTTGAGGCGTTCATGTGATATTCATGAGGATATCTCAGCAGTATATCCTGTTGGCATCTGTTGTGCTGGTCTCACTTGCTTCCAAGTAGACATTGCCACTGCTCATGTCATACATGGAAGGCACTTCCAGGAAATATAGAACTACCTTTCTGTCCTGTAGATACCTGTACACTGTGTGTGTGTGTGTGTGTGTGTGTGTGTGTGTGTGTGTGTGTGTGTGTGTATGAATTGGGCACAAGTTGGAGTCATTAGAAGATGAACCCCAATGTGAGAAATTGCTTCCCTCAGATTGGCCTGGAGGCAAATCTGTGGTTAAGTTTTCTTGCTATGGGGGTGGGTGCAGCCCACTGTGGGTGGTACCATCAGGGTAAGTGGTCCTGAGTTGTTTAAAAATGCAGTCTGAGAAGTTCTGCCAACACCTGACTAAGACAGAGGCAGATACTCACAGCCAACCATTGGACTGAGCCCAGGACCCCCAATTGAAGAGGTGGGGGAAGGACTGCAGGATCTGAAGCAGATTGCAGCACCATAGGAAGAACAACGATATCTATTAACCTCCCAGGGACCCCAACCAGAGTATACGTGGACAGATCCATGGCTCCAGCTACATATATAGCAGAGGATGGCCTTATCTAACATCAGTGGGAAGGGAGCCCCTTGGTCCTATAGAGGCTTGATGCCCCAGCATAGGGGGATGTTAGAGCAGTGAGGTGGGAGTAGGTGAGTGGGTGGAGGGCATCTTCATAGAGGCAAAGGGGAAGGGGAATGGGATGGAAGTTGTGGAGGAGAAACTGGGAAGGGGGATATCATTTGAAATGTAAATGAATAAAATGATTAATAAAAAATGTAGTCTAAACAAGCCGCGAGGAGCAAGCTTTTAAGCATCACTCCTCCACGGACTGTTTCAGTTCCTGCCTTGAATTCCTGCCTTGACTTTCTTCCATGGTGGACAGTAAGCTGTAACATGAACTAAATGCTTTCCTACCCAAGTTACTTTAGGTCAAGGGTGTTTCTCAGAATAATAGGAATCAAATTGAGATGGGTGTCCAGCATAGGACTACGGCTTCTGATACATCTACTTGCTTTTCTTTTACACCCCACTGATCAGTTTTTGGGTTTTTTGTTGTTATTGTTGCAATTGTTGTGATTTGATGTTTTATTAGTTTTTGAAGCAGGGTCACTCCGTGTTGACCAAACTACCCCTTAGTCTCACAATTCTTATGCCTTAGCACTTCAGCTATGGGATTACAAGTGTTTACTAGAAGCTTTGATTGCTAACCAGCTTTTCCTGCTTCCCTTTAATATGTCCGATTACGCTGCTGTGACTGCAGCTCAACCATCTATATGATTTCCTCTCATTGACAGGCTTCCTGTCTGTTTTATAATTCCTTCAATTCCAGATTCTTAGGTAAAATAGAGCCAGCCTGGCTAGCCTTAGGTAGGATGTCTACTTCAGCACTGTAGGGAATGCATGAATTTGTGATACCAGCAGTTCACCAGATAGCTCAGTAGAACCGAGATAAGGCCACTATGGGATCCACATCTAAACCAGGCATGCAAATCCCTTCCTTTTTTATTTTATTTTATTTATTTATTTTACACAGATACTTAATCCTGCAATAGTCAAAGTATTTGAATGAATAGTACCTGTTTTTCAAAATCGGTGATGTCATCTGGATCCTAACAATAGAATGAACTTTGGCTGAAATTTATATTTTTTGCACCTATTAGCTTTTTCATAATTAAATTAATAGGTGTAATCTAGAAAATCTTATGTTACAGAAACTGGGATACTGGGCTAACTTATGCGGCAAGGCTCTTCGTTTCCAGGGAGAAAATACTACTGCTGATTGTACATAGGAAAGAAAATCACCCTTGAGCTAGGCCACTCCAATCTTCAGCAGCTACCTTCTTCAGAATCCTTGCCTTTGGATGGTGCATATGGGTGCTGACTTCTGCTGTAAATACTTCAAATACCTAAGTGATATTTTTAAATACCCATGTATGATTACCTAAAAATTAATACTCTCATTTATTTACTTGAGAAACATAATGCTTTGACTTTACAGTGCTGGGGGGAAAAAGAAACCTTTCTTTCCTCTCACGATGTAGTCATTCATAATAATTGCCTCTCTATTCTTGAATTCAAGACACACCATTTTCAATCAACCCAAGTGCACGTGTGAGGCTGTGCTAGTTCAGAATCAGTGCTCCACGCCAGAGGTGCCCGGCTCTGGCTTTCAGTAAGGACTTACTCTGGCCAAGTAGCTCCTCCAAGACAGTGATTTAGAAAGAAACTCCTCTCATTTATTGGAAAACATGAAAATGCAATTGTGTAATTTGCAATTAAAATGAGGCGTTGGTCTTTGAATTTAAATCACTGAATCTCTTAACATATTGCCTTATACGTTTTGTATTTCCTGTGATTATATCTCCTCTTTTCTGTGATGCAGAGACCATACATTAAGCTTTTCAAATTCCCCATGGCTATTTTTATAGTACCTTATGCACTGTAACTTCTACTGCCTATTGACTTAAAGGGGGTGCAAAGCACTTACATTTTAATTGCACTTTTTTTTTTAGGTTAAATTGAATCCTTGAACTGCATACAGAAAGGCATAAACACAAAGCTATTTACCATCCTTTATTCTGCGAGAGTCTGTTTTGAGTTTTGAATGATCTTTATAAAAATCTAAACCTCTAGCTTTCTATTCAATCAAAGATTTGAAGTAAAAATAGAAAACAAAACTATGTTGAGACTAATGTAAAAGTTGGTCTTAGAATCTATTATGGAGTTCACTTCCCCAAAACTTTTTCCCCTAGTCAGAACAACCTCCTAAGGGGGCAACTACACGTTCCTAATGAGAGATACTGATACTAGATGCTTCTGTACAAATACTAATGAGGTACAGATTTGGAAGAAATGATGTCATTGAAACTTCAATTATCTGCTCAGGCACAACCTCTTCCTGGAGTTTAGTCATTACAGAAAAGTATGGACCAGGTTAGTGGTCTGAGAGAAGAGCCTGCATCTTCCTATTGACTCAAGTATTAAAAATTACTGGTGCATCTATCTACTCACATATTTACTTATTTTCTTGAGAGGAAGAAAATGTCCTGTGTCCTTCTGTTAAATTCTAGTGAAAGATACAAGAGGATCTGGCCACTAGGACCCCATTTACATGATGTGCCGTTGGACATTTTAGTGGATGTGGTGGTTTGAATGAGAATAGCCTCCCAAAGCTCATATATTTGAATCTTTGTTCTAGTTCTAGTTCTAGTCAGGGGAGCTATTTGGGAAGGATTCGGAGGTGTGGTCCTGTGGGACAAGTTATGTTAGTGGAAGTAGAGTTTGTGATTCAAAAATCTACATCTTCCATTGCTGGCGGAATTGCAAACTTGTACAACTCCTCTGGAAATCAATCCGGCAGTTCCTCAGAAAATAGGAAATAGTTCTACTGAAGACAGAGCTATTCTACTCCTGGGCATATACCCAAAAGATGCTCCACCATACCATAAGGACACATGCTCTACTATGTTTATAGCAGCCTTATTTGTAATAGCCGGAATCTGGAAACAACCCACATGTCCCTCGACTGAAGAGTGGATACAGAAAATGTGGCTCATTTACGCAATGGAATACTATTCAGCTGTTAAAAATGAGAATACCATGAATTTTGCAGCCAAATGAATGGAACTAGAAACTATAATCCTGAGTGAGGCAACCCTGACCCAAAAGAGGATCCATGGTATGTACTCACTGATAAGTGGATATTAGCCACAAAGTACAAGTAGGAAGGTACAAGTAAGGATGCTTCAATCCCACTTAGAAGGGGAAACAAAATAATCACTGGAGGTAGATGGAGAAGGGATCTGGGTGGGAGAGGGGAAGGTGCAGGGAAAAGGGGAGTTGGATTAGATATGGGCAGGAAGGGGGGTGACAGGAGAGAAACCCAGAGGACAAGGAAACTGAATGGAAATATGCACCTTCCGGTGGTGGGAAGCAGGGGAATGCTTTAGAAAGTCCCAGAAACTTGGGAAGTGAGAGACCTCCCAGGAGTTGATGGTGGTGACCTTAGCCCAAATGCCCAACAGTACAGAGAGGGAACTCAAAAACTCCAACTCTTATAGATAGACGGGGCCAGATGTGGAGGGATGGGGTTACCAACCCACAGTCAAAATTTCTCACCCACAATTGTTCCCATCTAAAAGAACCACAGGGGGGCGAAATGGAGAAGAGACTGAAGGAAAGGCGGTCAAGTGACTGGCCCAACATGGGATACATCTCATTTGGGGGGTTTGGGGGGAGCACCAAAGCTTGATACTATTACTGATGCTATGACATGTTTACAGACAGGAGCCTAGCATGGCTGTCCTTTGAGATGCCCTACCAGCAGCTGACTGAGACAGATGCAGATACTTACACCCAACCATTGGGCTGAAGTCAGGGAGGGACCCCTATGGAAGAGTTAGAAGGGTTGAAGGAGCTGAAGGGGATGGCGACCCCATAGGAAGGTCAGCAGTCTCAACTAACCTAGACTCCTAGGGGACTCCAGAGAGTCTTAAGGCCTCAGGGAAGCAGGGTGGGGTGGTGGGGGTGGAGGTGAAGGTGAAGGAGGGGAGGTGCCTCCCTTTCAGAGGAAAGAGGAGGCGGAATGGGGTGATAAGTGGGAGGTGGGGGGATTGGGACAGGGCAATGGCTGGAATTTATTTTTTTAAAAAGGAAATTACAGGGCTAACCACTCTGCGTTGTGCATCTCGATGAATGGGCTCATACCTGTGAAGAATGAATTCCCTTTCTTCTCATGGTCATTATTTCCAGTGGTTCTCTGTACTTGGGAGCCATGGGAATATCACAGTTCCATGTTAATATATTCACCAATTATTTAGATGCTGTTTATTTCTCCCCCAAATTAAAATCTATTCCTTTGATCATTTTTACTTAAAATAAATAAAAAGATAAAAACCCCATATCAAGCGCAGTCTCTTTCTTGCCACCTGTGGATCAGAATATAAAGCTCGCAGCTAGGCATTGCTCCAAGTCCACTTCTCTCTGCTGCCATGTTTCCTATCAGGATAAACACAGACTCATTCCCTGAAACTCTAAGCAAGCCCCAGATTAAATGCTTTCTTCGAAAACTTGCCTTGGCCATGGTATCTCCTGGAAGCAGTAGAACCAAGTAGCTAAGTTAGAACTAACTTAGAAGTTAGAGTAACTAGCAATAGTAACTAAGATAGTAGATGTCACCTGCAGGACCATCTGGCAACTTAAGCCACCAACTTCTGGAATGTCCTGCCTCTTTTAATCCACTGGCAATGCTTGCTCAAGATAGCTGTACTTCTTGTCATACTTCTATTTTATTTACTACTTTAAAGAATAATGCTCATAAAAATTGTTCTCCTAGGGCCAGTGAGATTTCCATAGTCTTTATACAATATTTTTATTAGCTAAAAATTTTTGTTGGTTGTGTACATTCCCAATACTTGAGATACAGAGGCAGAGGTACTACTTCTACAGGTTCAAGGCCAGCCTGGGCTAAATAGTGAATTCCAGGCTATCCTTGCCACATAGAAAAATCCTGCCTGAATGCAAACAACAGCAGCAGCAGCAACAACAACAACAACAAAATAAATCTTAAAATGTCTCTCTTTTCTGTCAGCCACACTTCTATATTCTGTAGCACTTGCGGATTCCATGAGCATTCACCTTATTCTCAGCATTAGTATTTGCATGAAGATGTCTAACCTGTCCCATTACAGTGTAAATTCCCGGTGGGAGAAAACCAGATCTTCTGCCGTTTTCATTTCTCTTTTGTGTTTACTGTAAAACCTGCCCCCTTGTATTTAAGAAATTAATATTTGCATACTTGTGAAATGTTAAATTAATGATTATACACATAGATTTACTAAGATTAAGACGGCTCAAAACACTGTGTAAACATGTAATGCAAATAAATTTCCTTTTAAAATTCCTTTCAATTATAGTTCAGCTTTACCCAGAAGTCTCAGTATTTTCAGTAACCAGATAAGGGTTTTCCCCTAAGAGTTTGGAGGATAATGGTATTTTTAGTAGAGTACAAGGCTAGAGATAAGATTTCTTTCCAGGAACCTGAAATATTGCTTTGCATCATCCTCCGCTGTGTACAGCAGATATCTCAAGACTTCCTGACCCTGTGTCATGAGCGTCACTTCTGGGATATCTATAAATAGAAATGCTAGTATAGAATTTGTCATATGAAAGTAATGGTTACTCTAGAAATCTCTCATGAGTAGAAGATTTTCATTATCACTTAACTACTAAACTAACCCTGCTAGTAGGTAGGACTATATAGAAAGAACAATCCAAGGAAAAAGACCTGGAATATTAAGTTACTTGAACTCTCGAAGTTACACACCAACAAGGAGACCAGACTACTGGAGTGCCCAGCATAGTAGCACAAATCCAGTGGATTAGCTCAGATTCTAACCACACGCCTAGTGGATGGATAGACCAGAGCAAACACTTCCCTTTGCTCATACATTCATTTATTCATTCTAGGACCATTGTGGAAAACCCAGGAAATGCAGAAATACTTCATGGTGCTAGTGAATGCTGACATTCACTCTGACCCAACTACAGTTTTTTGTTTAGTGTGGCCAGTTAAACCATAGATACAGATGAAGCCTAACCTGGCAACATGCAATTCTAGTGAGAGAATTGGAGGGTTTGGGAGACTGAATTGGAAGAACCATGCGTTTAAAACTTCCTGAACTATGTAGTGAAACCCTGAGAGGGAGAGAGAAGGTGTGATTATTTGCAATGTAAATAATACCTGTGACCAGTCCAAGCCTAAGACTATGCAGAAGGACTCATTATGCCAGTGAGATCAGAAGCAGTTGGGTTGAAAGCACAGTTGAGCTGTCCCCTGAACCATGGAAGGAGCCCCAGCACACTCCTGGGGTGTCTGAGAGGACATTTCAGACTCAACTTCGAAAGGCTAGAGTAGAAATCTTAAAGATGCTAGTGTACACTGTGGTCAGACAGTGTGACACAGAGATCTGAAAGGATAGAGGCAAGTCAGGTGGGGTCTGTTTTCCACTGCAGTAGCTATGATACTGTTTTTAACATGGAATGAATTCAAAAGTTAGCAAAGGTTTTAAGTAAGGAAATAACAGGGTATTTTGCTGTTGACTGGAAGAGAAGGATGAAGGATGAGCACAGGAAGACTCCTCAAAGGCTGCTGTGTTTCTCAACGTCTATGGCAGCCAGGGGAGAAATATACATCCTGGATAGGTACACAGGCAGAGAGAAATGCTTGGGCTTAAGATGAATGCAAAAGTCAGAAGTCACATGTCTCAACAGCAGCGACACTGTGGAGGAACAGAGAGGAAGACTAAAGGATGGTAGCCTTTGTATGTAGGGGAGCTATTTCTTCCAAAGTTAAAAAAAAAAAAAAAGCCCTGCATAAGACTGGATAAGGGATGGAGCATATATTTGGGGGTTAGATTAAATATCTGTATGATTTTGTTAAACTTAAAGGTCCTGGTTGGTTGGTTGGTTGGTTGGTTTTTGGTTTTGGTTTTGGTTTTTGGTTTTGTGTGTGCATGTGTGTCTGTGAGTCTGTGTGTGGCTACGTGTGTGTGTGTGTGTGTGTGTGTGTGTGTGTGTGTGTGTGTGTGTGTGTGTGTGTGTGCATCTGTGTGTGCTTGCAACAGGTTCCTGTGCAGATGCTGTGGAGACCAGAAGAGGGAGGGTGTTAGATCCCTGACACTGGAGTTAGAGGGGTGAGTCTCCTATCACGGCTGTTAGGAACCAAATAAGAATCTTATTTGGAAAAGCAGCAAATGTGCTTCTCTGCTGAGCCGTAATATCTCCAGCCCCAAATTCCTTTTCTTCCTAAATGATACAATAGCTACTATGGAGCTAGAGCTCTTGCAACTTCCCCATCCAGTTCCTTCATCTGCTTTGTTACAAGGTCTCACTGTGTAACAGAGACCTGCACTGGAAATCACTGCAATCAGACTGAGTTTAAAATTCCCAGTCTCGCCTCCGCCATCTTTGCCTCCGCCATCTTTGCCTCCGCCATCTTTGCCTCCGCCATCTTTGCCTCCGCCATCTTTGCCTCCGCCATCTTTGCCTCCGCCATCTTTGCCTCCGCCATCTTTGCCTCCGCCTCTACCTTCCTACAGTTGCTGATACTGTAGTCGTGCACAACCATACTTGATCACTTCTTTTTCAGTTTTATACATACCAGTTGTTTAAAGCCTTCAGATAGAGAACACTGAAACCCACTCCTCAGGTGATAGAAGGTATCAAAAACAGCTGTAATCTCTAGGACGGTTTGTGGGTTTTCGCAGGTGATGAAGCCTGCTAGTCTACATGTTTGTGTGTCCCCAATACAGAGACAACTGAACTTCTAGAGAGATTGTATAAGCAGGGAAGACGAGATTAGAAAATGAAGGAGAAGCAGTTGATAGTGCTAACTACCATCTTTACAAAGTGGACTCAGAAAAGCTTTATCCTGGTTCTAACTTGTGAAGACATGAAGCAAAGTAATACCATAAACCAGAAATCTGAGCACTTGATTTGGTATTTCCCAAGCAGAACTTGGAGACAAAGCCTGCGTTATTTTTGTTTGTTTGTTTTGTTTTTTCGTTTTTAGTAAACCACTCAGTGAATGGCATTTTTAAGCATCTCAATCAGCCATTAGATGACTGAGTATTTTTTTTCGATATAGATACACATGCATGTTCATACAAACATGTCCCTGTGCATAGACACTGGAACGATTGTCTTTGGACTTGCCATTAAATACCCAAGTTTTTACTAATGGATTGATTGGATGCTCCACTTTGGGTACTGCACAGCTTTTCAAATCTCAAAACCAAACCTTGTTTCTTCCTTCATGTGAACTCCTGTATCCCATTGGGTTTTGTAATTGCAGCCTTAGAAAATAAAACTGCTTCAACATACAAAGCTGTAAAGGAAAACACAATACACTTCAATTGGAAAGGTTAAGCTAATAATTTGCTTGTCTCTAAAATATGTTAAATGTTGTCTTGTTTTACTTCACAATTTTTATTGCTTATTTTATTTATTTACATTTCAAAATGTTGTCTTCCTTCCCAGTCTCCCCTCTGCAAATCCCCCATCCCACCGCACACCCTTTGCCTCCATGAGGGTGTTCCTCCACCCACTCCCACCTCACTGCTCTAGCATCCCTCTATGCTGGGGCATCCCTCCCCAGGACCAAAGGCCTCCCCTCCCATTGATGCCATATATGGCAACCCTCTGCTACATATACGGCTGTAGCCATGGATCCCTCCATATGTACTCATTGGTTGGTGGTTTAGTCCCTGGGAGCTCTATGGGGTTGGGTTAATTGATAATGTTCTTCCTATAGGGCTGCATTTCCCTTAATCTCCTTTATTCCTTAGCCCTAATTCTTCCACTGAGGTCCCTGGGCTCCAGCAACCTACAGACTTACTTCACAATTTAAAGTAAACTTTTGTGCTCCTGAGAGTTTCCTGAAGCGCCCTGAGACCTTTTGCTTGGCATAGAATATGTGCAATGTCGCTATAATGAGGTTACAGAAATTTCATGTAACCTCAACCATGTTCTCAGAGTTAGGAGGGTTTATTACAGGTGTTATTGCAGTCCATTTCTTTTCTCCAATGGGTTTCTATTCTGTAGTGCCACAATAAAATGACCATTATTTGTCCAAATCCATTTTCATTGACTTACCACGCTCAGGAGCCTCCAAGGAGTTCCATTAGTCTTGTTGGATTTAAGTGCCAGACTTGCACTTGGCTTGAACTCCTTCGTCAACTGACTTCTTCTATTTTTTTTTCCAGCTCCTCACTTCATGGACCACTCCTTTCTACAGACAGCTCTCTGAGGCTCAGGACATCTTTGCCAAACCCTTGGTCCTTCCCCCTCCCTGGTCTTTTTATCACGTCTTACTCTGCAGTGCTTCCCCACCCCCTTCTTATCTCTCTACATCTCTGGTCCTTCAGGGATAGCTGTTGTTGTTGTTGTTGTTGTTGCTGCTGCTGCTGCTGCTACTACTGTTGCTGCCGTTGTTGTTGATGATGATGTTTTGAGTAAACTCTTCTGTAGTTCGTTCCATGGGTTTGAGTACGAGAGTATGAGTGTTTTGCCACAGTGCCTGTGTTTGCTCACCTTGTGTTAGACCACCAAGCTTTCATGTTTCTGTGTCCTTAGCTGCACAGGTAAGGAATAGGAATATTGAGAGAATTCAATAATTTCTTGCTACAAAATGCACAGATCAGGCCCTGGTATTCTGAAAATGCTATTAACAGTTACCTATAGTTATTATATTTTGCTTATATTGGTTATAGATCATCTGATTCGTGGGCTTCCTTTCTGTCACTGTAGTAAAAGTTCTTCCCCCCGAGTGAGCCCCACTGTCTTTCAAAATCTGACATTGAGCTTGATTGGGAAGATAGAGCACTTTTATAGACAATTGTAAAATTATCATGTAAATAAATGCATTATTAATCAACATTCTCACTTTTATGTAAATGAAATTGGTTCAAATTTACCTTTGCCCTTATGGTTTGTTGAAATTATCTTTTCAAAACATGTTAATCAGCCTACTTGCACGTGTTCTAAAATACTTCTCTGCTCTCTTAAGGAAGGCTACTCTGTTTAAACTAAATTGTCATTATTTATTTTTATCAACACAAACACTCACCACTATGTTGGACATTCATCCCACAACCTCCTCTCCTCACCCTGTCTCCATTTCTCTTCTCATCAGATTTGTTAAGAACGGTGCTTTCTTGTAAATCATAAGAAGGAGACCAAAGAGGCCTCGCTTTTTTTAACCAAGAGGCTTGCTTACCACAGCAATATGTTATGACTTGAGAAGGCACATAATTGGGTTTGGTGAAGGGTGGCATAATAAATTAGAGCCAATGAAGCCACATGCAGGGTCTAAAACAATAGAACATAGTCCATAAAGCAGATGTTATGCAGGAACTATTTCAAACGAGGAGATACATTTTCAATTTCTAGTATAGTTTTGTTCTGAAGATACAACAATGCCAATGTGTGACTATGGAAAAGCCAAACCTCATCCAGTGCTTACAGTATGATGTTTTAAAAAGGGAGAGAGGGAGAGGGGGTAAGAATGGGGGGGGGTCCTGTCCACTGGCACTTCCTTTCACTCCATTTTCACGTATTTCATCAGAGAGGGGTCAAAATACCCCTACCTAAAAGAAATAGGAATCTATTGTACAAAACTAATGGAACGATAATGCTATTTGTTATAGATAGAAAAACACATGATGTTGTGTTGTGATCCAAGAAGGTGAGCATTCGTTCAGTGTGTAGCCATTCCTCTTGCAGTCTTCTGGGATGGATTAAGAATCTGGTGCTCATGGAGATGATCATTGGGAGGTGCCCATTTTCACTTCAAGATGACTTCATGACAAGAGGCTGATATGTGATGTTTGCCAGTTGTCTAACAGTGGTTTACAGCCTAACAGTGCCTAACAGTTACAGTCAGCACAGGAGCTGAACCAGATAGGATTACAATGATTTGCTATACAACCATATTATAAAATCCATTGTGATGCTTATGTGTCAACTTGCATAGGTTATTGTATCCTGTTATTGGGTCATGTATCATGTTGTTGTGGATATGTATTTTTAGACGTGATTGATATTAAAGCGTGTAAACTTTAAGTAGATTGCCCATTAGATAACCAAAAAAACTTACTGGAAGAGGTTGTGGTCATTTAAGGATCTTTTGAAGAGGGAAAGAATTATGGTTCTGATTGCCTTTGAACTTGAGACTACAATATGAACAAGTCTCTGGGTCTCCTGCATTCTAGCCTGCCCTATAGAATTGAACTTGAGAGATCCTGTACGTATATGAACAAAGTCATTAAAACTTGATTTATTGGGCTATTCATTAACTCTCATTGAGTTGAGCTATTACTCAACTCTCTACTTCTCTAGAGCAAGAAATACTTATCTCCCCATCCCCGAGCTAAACTAACTTTGCAGATGATCTCACAGTCTCTTCTGCTGGTAAGATGCTGTCAGATGCCTTTCATTTTTTTTTTCATTCTCTGGATTGCATTTTACTCAAATGGAACAACATAGAAGAAGAATATAAAGAGCTAAGAGTGATATCCTATTCCAGAAGGTTCTGTGCCTGTGCTACAAAATGAATATGACATAGAGCAACAGATAAGGATTATGTTAAGGGGAGGAGAGAAAATGGAAAAACAAAAGTTATGCAGAATGATAAAGTTGTACAAGGTCACCATAACTCATATCTGTTCCAAATCTAAATGCCTAAAGCACTTGCAAAACATGGAAGAGTTTTGTTTTGTGTCAAGGTAGCAATTTCAGTCATATTTTTCCCACAAAATAGAACCATCATTTCTGTCGTATATCTTCAAGCTCTGCCAGTAAATGGTTGAATGGATTTCATTTAATCACCTAAGGGATTGATGCTGAAATGTACTTCAAGCGAATAAGTTAGATGTTAAGGATATATCAAATTCTCTAGTGGCTCATGATGAATTCTTAGAGGATAAAACCACTCTCTGTTGTTTGTAGATAAGAACTTTTAAAAGTGGTTTTTGCATTTGAAAAATAAATTGAATGGAAATTTTCCCTAAGTAGGGCATATTTCTGATGACTAAGATTAGTGAATTGTATCTACTCCAAACCATGTCAATAATGGACCATCCCCAGATAAGCATACAAAAAAAATGGGTCACACATAACTTATTGCTGAAATAATGTAGACAGAAATGAACTAATTCAGAGTACCACAGAAGTGGTTCAAAGAAACCCAAACCGGGAAACTTCCCCAAAGGCTCCCCACATAATTAACTGGGGAAGCGGGACTTTCATCAGAAATTCATATGAAGGTCATTAATAATTGCAGAAAATAACTAACCCATTCACAGTTTCTGGGGGACAATAATTTTTGTGGATTCTGAATAGCATAATGGATTTATCTTTCAAATGATTTTTTTTTAAATTCATGATCCAAATGAAAAACGGAGCCCTCTTTACATGAGAGGAAACTCAAACTAGAGAGAGCCATAAATTGTCAGGGAGCCGCACTGCAGAGCATGCCTTGCAAGTGGCACAGCTGTAATTGATGTAGAAAAAAATCTCTTAACATCACAGTAAACATTTTTTACTTAAGATTTTCAACCTTCATTTTCCCCAAAGGAAACAGATAGCCCAACTGCAGGTTTTCATCATGCCCTTCTCTCCTCCAAATCCAGAGCTTGTAGACTCAACCCCAGCTTTGTAGAAAACCACTTGCTGTATTCTCCCATTCATATCTATTCCCATTTCTCCCTGGTCTTGAAGTTCTTCTCCACTAACTTTCCTACCCCTCAAACCAGCAAGTATTTCCTGTAGTCCCACCAGTCAAGCCTACAGAGAAGCAAGTACACTAGCTAAGCAGGTAGGCAACAGTCAGATCCTCTCCTCCTCCTCCTCTTCCTCCTCCTTCTCCTCTTCCTTCTTCTCCTCCTCCTCTTCCTCCTTTCCTCTTCCTTCTCCTCCTCCTCTTCCTCCTTTCCTATTTCTTCTCCTCCTCCTCTTCCTCCTCCCCTATTTCTCCTCTTCCTCCTCCTCTTCCTCCTCTTCCTCCTTCTCTTCCAGATCCAATTCCCTAGTCTCATCACAAGTTCTGCAGCAGACAAACTTCTCAGACCTCCCTTTCTTCTCTGTTCCTTCTCAAATGGATCACACAATTCTTACCCTCCAAACTTCCTTCACCTGACTCTGCTTTATCACAGTCCTCAACACCAATAGGCATTCCCTGGTAACTCCCAGGCTACTCTGTCTAGCAAAACAGATAGGCTGACTGTAGATCTTTTCCTCTCCCTCCAGTCTTCTGGGTCCAATCCTCTAGTCTCATGTTCATGTCTGTAGCAGACATTCTGCTGTGGCTGTTCCTTATTCTCTGATATCACTACAAAGAAATTAAACAAATTCTTGTCCAACGTGTTTTCCTCACTCCTGTGCATGCCCTCAAGCCTGCTCTAGCCCATTCCCATTCTTAAGTTTCAGCTCCCAATGCCTAGAAACACATTCTACCCAGAACATCTGGTAATCACAACTAGAATGGTTTCCTAGCAGGCAACCCAGTCACTAACATCTCCTAAGAATCAGATAGGGTAACAAAAACCAAGGAACAAAACACACACCCAACAAAGACAAGACAAGAGAAAAGAACCTACAATTACAATCATCTCAACACCAGGTGTCAGTGTAAAATCAACATCATCCAGAACAATATGTCTTCTCAGCATCCCTACTAAGAAGGTTTTTACAAATGCAATATAGAAGGGACACAAGACCAGACCTTAAAATAACCTTTGTAGATGTGATGGAAATCCTTGAAGAGAAAATGAATACATCTTTTAAAGAAATCTATTAAAACACAAGGAATCAGTGGAAGGAAATGAATAAAACAGTTAAAGACCTGAACATGGAAACAGAATCAATAAAATATAAACAGGGCAATTTGCAAAGGAAAACCTTAGGAAATTGAACAAGAACCTCAGAGGAAAGCATCACTAACAGAACACAAGAACTTGAAGAAATAAGCTCAGGCACTAAGACATAATATAAGAAATGGATAGCTCAGCCAAGGGAAATATTAAAGCTAAAAAACCTCCTGACAGAAAACATGCAAGAAGTATGAGACACTATGAAAACACCATATTTAAGAATAATAGGAGTAGAGGAAGAGGAAGAAGAAGCCTAAGTCAAACGCACAGAAAAATTATCTTTAATAAAATTATAAAAGAAAATTTCCCAAAGCTAAAAAAAACTGTGTTTATCAGGTATAAGAAACATCCAGAACACCAAATAGATCAAAAAAGAAATCACCCTCTGTCCATAATAATCAAAATGCCCAATGTACAGAAAATGGATATTAGAAGTTGCAAGGGGAAAAGATCATGTTAACAAATCAAAGCAGATAACATCTCCTAACATATTAGAATAACAACTGACTTCTCAACAAAGACTCTAACAGCTGGAAGGGTCTAAACAGATGTTCTACAATCTCCAGGAGACCACAAATACCTGCCTGGACTATAATACTCAAGAGAACTATCAATGCCAATAGATGGAGAAAAAAAGATATTTTGTGATAAAAACCAAATTCAAGAGTATATATCTATAAATCCACCACTACAAATGGCACTACAGTTAAAGCTTTAACATGAAGAGGTTAACCACACCCAAGAAAACATAGGAGTAGATAATGTCAGACCAACATACACACACACACACACACACACACTACTACTACCATGCCAGCAAACTAATTAATATTTCTCAAAATCAGTGACCTCAATTCAACCATAAAACAATGCAGATTAAGAAAATGGATTAAAAAATAGAGTCCTTTCCTTCTGCTAACATCCAAGAAACACATATCAACATCAAAGATCAAAGATAGATATTACCTCAAGATAAAAGGATAGAAAAAGATAATCCTAGCAATCAGACCTAAGAAAAAAGCCAGTATAGCCATTTTAGTATTTTCCAATATTAAATAGCCTTTAAACCAGAATTAAAAGGAAGAAATAGGGAAGGACAATACATACCAATCAAAGTATCAACACACCAAGATGATATTTCAATTCTTTATATCTATGCACGAAACATGGGGAGACTCACATTTATAAAAAGAACACTACTACAGCTTAAATGAGCAAGTACTCTCTCCGAGAACCAGGTCACCCAGATGAAAACTGAGTAGAGAAATTCTGGAGCAAACTGATGTCGTAAGCCAAATGAATCTAACATATTTTCAAAATATTTAATCTAAACACAAAAGAATATACTTTCTTCTTAGCACCTTATGGAACTTCCCTCAAATTGACCACATATTCAGACACAAATTAAATTCTTAGTAGATACAATAAAATTGAAATGACTCCCTGTATCTTATCTGACAACTGCAGATTACCAGCAACAGAAACAACAGGAAGAGTGCACACTCATGAATTTGAACAACTTTCTAAGTAACAAAAAAAAGATAAGTCAAAAAGTTAAGAAGGAAACTAAAGACTTAATAGAACTGAATGAGATGAATATGTAGCATACCCAAACTTATGAGCAAAACAAGGCAATTCTAAGGGGCAAGTTCATAGCATTAAGTGCCTGCACAGAGAATTGGAGCAATCTCATACTATTAGGTTCTTAGCACACCTGAAACCTCTAGAACAAAAAGAAAAAAATCACATTCAAAGAAATAATTAGGCTCAGGACTGTAATCAATAAAATAGAAACAACAACAAACAAACAATACAAAGAATCAATAAAACAAAAAATTAGTTCTTTAAGACTATAAGGTTGTCAAACACATGGGCAAGTTGAGTAAAAAGTGGAGAAACAACAACCAAATTAACACAATTATAAATGCAAAGGGACATAACCACAGGTACCAGGAAAATTTGGGGACATCATAGGGACATGCTTCAAAGACCTGTACTCCCTCAAATTTGAAAATCTGAAAAAGATGGATAATTATCTCCATATATACCAACAGTCAAAGTTAAATCAAGATCAGATAAGCAATTTAAGCATACCTATAACCCAGTCACTAAAAATTTCATGAGAGAGAGAGAGATAATATTCCTCAAATTATTCCACAAAATAAG
Source organism: Rattus rattus (assembly GCF_011064425.1). Taxonomy (NCBI): domain Eukaryota; kingdom Metazoa; phylum Chordata; class Mammalia; order Rodentia; family Muridae; genus Rattus; species Rattus rattus. The sequence goes on from NC_046156.1 coordinate 180,372,951, forward strand.
AACAGAAGAAATATTTTTGAATTCAATTTATGAGGACACAGTTACCCTGATGCACAAACCACACAAAGATTCAACAAAGAAAGAGAATTATAGAACAGTTTTCCTTTTGCACATAGGTGTAAAACTTCTCAAAAACAAACAAAAAATATTTATGAACCAACAAGAATACATCAAAAAGATAATCTACCATGATCAAGTAGGCTTCATCTCAGAGATGCACAGATGCTTACTTAGATAAAAATGATTCACTGTATAAGCAAGTTGAAAGACAAAAAAAAAAAAAAAAGTCGCATGACCATCTTACTAGATGCAGTAAAGGCCTTTGAAAAAATCTAATTATCACTTCATAATAAAAGTGCTGTGAGATCAGTGATATAGGGGATATCTTAACATAATAAAGACAGTTTACAACAAAAACATAGCCAACATCAACTTAAATATAAAGAAACTCAAATCAATTCCACTAAAATCAGAAACAAACAAGGTTGTGCATTCTCTCCATACGTACTGAATATAGTACTTGAAGGCTTAGCTATGACAATGAAAGGAAACAAAGATATCAAAAGATAGAACAATCTCCTATGGTTGTGGGTCAGTGGATTAACACACTACAAATGGCCACCCTACCAAAGGCAATCTACTTATTCAATGCAATTGCTATCAAAATTCCAATACCGTTCTTCACAAATCTTGAAAGAATAATTTTTGGCTTTGTATGGAAAGACAACAAACCAGGATAGGTAGAACAATGATGAGTGATAATTAGAAAATGCTGGAGTTATCACCATCCCTGTCCTCAAACTGTGCCACAGTGATACAGTCACTCAAGCAACATGCTACTGGCACAAAACCAGACGTAGTGCATAGAAGAATTGAACTGAAATTCTAGACATAAACCCACACATTTTTTGTTAAAGAAGCAAGAAATACACACTGGAAAAAGATAGCTTCTTCAACAAATGGTGTTGGTCAAACCTGATGGCTGCATGTAGAAGAATGCAGAAGATACATACTTCTGACCTTGCACAGAATTCAACTCCATATGGATCACAGATCCTAACATAAAACCAAATTCCTAAAACCTGATTTAAGAGAAAGCGGCATCTATCATTGAACTCATTTTATAGGAACTTTCTGAAAAGCACAGCAGTATCACACAAACAAAGACTAAAAATTAATAAATAGGACCTCATGAACGTGAAAGATTCGTATGATAAACGATGCCAACACAGAACAAAGCAGCAGGCTACAGAATGGGAAAAGAATTCCACCACCTACATATTTGACAGAGATCTAATATCCAAAATATATAAAGAACTCAAAAACCCAGATATCAAGAAACAAATAACCCAATATAAATAAGGTGAATAGATCTAAGCAGAGAATTCTCAAAAGATGAAACTCCAAATGGCTGAGAAACAGAAATGTTCAAAATCCATAAAACCTCAGGGAAATGCAAGTCAAGACTACTTTGAAATTTCATCTTATACTCATGATAATAGCTAAAATCTGTAAAACAAGTGACAGTTCATGCTAGCGAGGATGTGGAGTGAGTAGAACACACATTCATTCCTGGGTGGAATGCAAACTTAAAATGTTACCAACAGAACCAGGGTGCTGGTTTCTTGGGAAGACAGGAATCAATCTACCTCAAGATCCAGCTCTATCATTCTTGGGCATATACCAAAGGATGTTTTATACTAACATACAGACACTTCCTTATCCTTGGTTTTTGCTTCCCAATCTATAATGACCAAAGCCTGTAAACAATCTAGATATTCTTCAACAGAAAAGTGAATAAAGAAAACGTGATACGAAACTGATTATTACTCAGTCACCGGGGAAAATATGAAACCACAAAATTTGTAGGTAACTAGATAAAAAAAAAATCATCATGAGTGAGGTAACCTAGACCCAGAAAGACAAATAGGAATAGGGTCTGTATTTGCTTATATGTGTTTATTATCTGTTAAGTCAGTGATAATTAAGCTATAATCCAGAGAACCACAGTAATGGACAAAGGGAAGACAGATTTCCCTAGAAAGGGGAAATAGAATAGATAGTTATGGATGAATTTGGAATGGGACAGTAGAACTAAAGGCAGGTGTGGAGGGGAATGGTGAGTGAATTATAAGAGAGAGATAAAATTAAGAGCCTTTTAAGGTGTAGTATAGAAACCTAATACAATTCTAGCTTCTTAAAATATAGACATATATGAAAGTGGTCTAAATGAAATTGCAAACAAAAAAAAAACTGACAACAAACCCATATTGCTGAAGATAACACATACAAAACTCATTGAACATGAAGAAGTCACTCTGGTACCACTTAGAGCCTTTACCCCTAAAAGCTAGGTTTCAATCCCATACCTGATAGTATTTGGGTGACCAAGAAACCAAATGATATGTTCAACTAAAGGAACATTGCAATAAAATGACTCCTCATGACATTCTGCTATACTCATAGACCAGTGCCTTCCTCAGCTATTATCAGAGAAGCTTTCCCCTTGCAGCAGATAGAAACAAATACAGAGACCCACAGCCAGACAACATGCAAAGCGTGAGAGACCTGGAACACTCATCCCTAAATGGATGTCTCCATTTAATCCCTCCCCACAAGGCTCAAGAAACACTGCAGAAGATGAATCAGAGTATAAAGAAACTGAGGAGATAGAGGACGCCAAGAAAATAAGGCCTTCTCGATGCAACAGATCTGGTACATGTATGAATTCATAGACTCTGAAGCAGTGTGCACAGAGTCTGCATGGGTTTGTATTAAATGGGTGGCGTCCTGGAGCATAAAGGAGAAATGGACATATACCCTCATCCTTTTTTTTTTTTTTTATTAACTTGAGTATTTTATATATACATTTCAGTGTTATTCCCCTTTCCGGTTTCCGGGCAAACATCCCCCTCCCCCCCTTCCTTCTGTGTGTTCCCCTCCCCACCCTCCCCCCATTGCCGCCCTCCCCCACACAGTCTAGTTCACTGGGGGTTCAGTCTTAGCAGGACCCAGGGCTTCCCCTTCCACTGGTGCTCTTACTAGGATATTCATTGCTACCTATGAGGTCAAAGTCCAGGGTCAGTCCATGTATAGTCTTTAGGTAGTGGCTTAGTCCCTGGAAGCTCTGGTTGCTTGGCATTGTTGTACATATGGGGTCTCGAGCCCCTTCAAGCTCTTCCAGTTCTTTCTCTGATTCCTTCAACGGGGGTCCTATTCTCAGTTCAGTGGTTTGCTGCTGGCATTCGCCTCTGTATTTCTGGCTGTGTCTCTCAGAGAGATCTACATCGGCTCCTGTCGGTCTGCACTTCTTTGCTTCATCCATCTTGTCTAATTGGGTGGCTGTATATGTATGGGCCACATGGGGCAGGCTCTGAATGGGTGTTCCTTCAGTCTCTGTTTTAATCTTTTGCCTCTCTCTTCCCTGCCAAGGGTATTCTTGTTCCCTTTTAAAGAAGGAGTGAAGCATTCACATTTTGATCATCCGTCTTGAGTTTCATTTGTTCTAGGATCTAGGGTAATTCAAGCATTTGGGCTAATAGCCACTTATCAATGAGTGCATACCATGTGTGTTTTTCTGTGATTGGTTACCTCACCAGGATGATATTTTCCAGTTCCAACCATTTGCCTACTTAATTTCATAAAGTCATTGTTTTTGATAGCTGAGTAATATTCCATTGTGTAGATGTACCACATTTTCTGTATCCATTCCTCTGTTGAAGGGCATCTGGGTTCTTTCCAGCTTCTGGCTATTATAAATAAGGCTGTGATGAACATAGTGGAGCCACGTGTCTTTTTATATGTTGGGGCATCTTTTGGGTATATGCCCAAGAGGTATAGCTGGATCCTCAGGCAGTTCAATGTCCAATTTTCTGAGGAACCTCCAGACTGATTTCCAGAATGGTTGTACCAGTCTGCAACCCCACCAACAATGGAGGAGTGTTCTCTTTCTCCACATCCTCGACAGCATCTGCTGTCACCTGAGTTTTTGATCTTAGCCATTCTCACTGGTGTGAGGTGAAATCTCAGGTTGTTTTGATTTGCATTTCCTTATGACAAAGATGTTGAACATTTCTTTAGGTGTTTCTCAGCCATTCGGCATTCCTCAGCTGTGAATTCTTTGTTTAGCTCTAAACCCCATTTTTTAATAGGATATACCCTCATCCTTAACCCAGAGGCAATCTCCAGTTGATAATCACTTATATATGAAAATTTAGTCTTTTCTGAGTCTCACTGGAAAAACCAATTCTTAAAGTAGACTGCATGCCAACAGAAAACAACGATAATGATCTTTGGAGGTCCCTTGTCTCATATTGTAACATTTTAACTTTAATTTTAATGTTTTCCTTTTTTTTTTTAAATCTTCAGGCCCTTTGTGTGTACACAATATGGCTTCTAGTTTTGTGTTTTTATGAGATACCTGAGTGTTCAAAGGAGTGAGCCTCTGTATATATATCTGTTTCTTGTGCCTTTTCTTGGGCTCTTTTTATTGTTTGGTTTTACTATTCTGATGTGTTTGCCTTTATTGTTTTACTTCATTTTATTACTATGGCCTTAAAACCTGATTGTTTTCAAATGAGACAGAAGAAGGATGGATTCAAGAGGGAGAGGATTTGGAGAAGAACTCTTTGGTGAGAAGAAGGAGGGGAAAGCACAATGATATATGTTATATGAAACAAATCTATATTCAATAAAAAGAAAAAATATAATTCAGATCACTGAATAAGTCAAAGCCATTACACCTTAAAATAAAATATTACGAACCTTGTGATTTCATTTTCAGCTAAAGTGTTAATATTTTTAAAGGGTCTCAGAGGAAAGGCATTTAAACAGCAGCCATCTAAACTCAAGCAAAGTCAGACTCGCCTTTTATTTTATCTGGAATTGAACTGAGCAAACAGCAACTCCCCCTTCACCTCTTCCAATGGTACCATGACTATTTGTTTACATTTTTTACAAACAACCACAAAAAACCCAGTTTCTCAAAATATAATTAAACTACAAATTGGAAATCGACCAGCACAGACTCCCTCTCATACAGATGGTAATTATAACTTATTTGAAATGCATTTCATTAAGATGGATGTGCTAATCGACTTGATAGGGGAGCATCCAAGGTTTGTGTGTGGAGGAAGGAAAGTGGATTAGAGACGGAAGCAAGTGAGCATAAGACGCTTGCTTGGGGAATGTTTGGTTTTGAACATATTTCTAAGGCAAGTTTCTGTTATTACAAAGAGACCCACTCTCTTGGTTGTAAAATCACCAACCAGGTGAAGTATTAAAATCTATGCTGTCTATCTCAGCCTTTCCTGCCAATAGTGGATTCTTTAACATTGGTCCACATCACCATGCCTCAATTTTCTATGTTGTCAAATAGAAATAGTGTCTTGTCTAAATAGTTTATTGAGTTAAGGCAACGAGAAGGGAGATGCTATATAAGAAAGTCTCCCTTGAGGGGAAAAGATGCCACTTCCTTGCAATATTTTATGACTCTGATTCATCTAAAAAGCATCCTCTACCTCAATAACTTGGTAGATCTTGAAGCTCATTTTCTTTTTCCATCTGAACAGCAGAACAAATGTTCCATAAACTTCAGCCCACGGAGAAAAGAAACCGCCTCTCACAACTTTTGGAAGTCGGTACTCAATCATATTCTATTGGATCAAGGTAAAATTGTTTCTCAGAAGTTTGTGGCCCCATTAAAGGGAGAGTGGCTGACTGTGAGGGTGAGATTCCGGTCAGCCAGAGGATTGAATTAGTATTGAAGAGGTTAGGATCCAGGAGAGGAACATAAAGGCTCTCTCCACATCTTCCTCATTTAGAATATGTATCTATCCCATATTTATTGCTGGTCCCTTCTTAACTCACAAAGTACAGAGCAGAGAGCACGGTTTACCTTGTCTTAATGGAGATATATACATTTCCTTGAGAGTCCCTTGCTCTCACGTCACATAGGGCCTGGGAGAGGCTTCAGAAATCAATCTTTCTAGTGGCTTCTTTATTTTGTTTGTTTTGTTTTTAATACAAATTCTCTTTGGTCAAATGTTCCCCTGCCCTAAGTATTGATGTGTAAGATATTATGGGCTATTTTCTGGTTGGCACAGAAAGAAAGAAATCTACCCACTCAGCCCTGACCCTTGCCCTTCAGAGCCATAGAGCTCTGTGGAATTTAGTCTGGAAATAACCCATCTCCTCTCTCATTTTATGATCTAGGATAGGAATTTATTTTCCTGTGAACCACATCTAGGGACTACAACCTGTTCTTACTCTGTTACTCTAGGCTACCTTCACTTTCTTCCAGGTTCTTAGTTTCCCAGAGACAAATGAATCAGTCTGAGAAAGCTCTGTGGACTGGTTCTAGGAAAGAGACTGCGGCGTGGGCAATGTGGAGTGACTAGACAAAATAGAGAACAAATCAATATACACTTTGTCATTAAGGATTTGTCGCTCAGAGATAAAACATTAAAGAGACACGATTAAATGAGGGTTGAGGATTTGGGAACAATAAATCTAAAACTGAAACTGAGGGGTTGAAAAGACCATAGCTCTTGTGAATTTATTTCTGGATATTTACATAAGAGAAAGAGAGATACTTCATTCACTTTAAAATCATGTCAATAAACATTTTACCATGATTTTTATTAAAGTATATGACTTTTTAAGGAAAAAAAAACCCAATATTTTTCAAAGGTGATATCATTTTACTGGTTTGCTAGATTGTTTTCTTTTTTTTTTTTTCCTTTTTGTTTGGTGGGGTTTGGCACTAGGATCTTACTCCTAGTTTAATACTCTTAACACAGAGCCACATTCCCAGTGCTACCAGCTGTTTTAGTATCTGGCTGAAGAGGAGAACTATGTGTCATCACACTGTGCATAGCCTCTGGGAAATATCACCAAGGGTTTGCAAGAGTGCGAGAGCAAAACACAGATGGTGTCTGAGCAGTAGTATTTTAATAATCCCCAGAAACAGGATCCAGAAAGTTCTGTGCCTGCCATTTTAGAATTCCTATGGCAGGCTGGCAAACAAAGATGGTAGAATCGATGGAAATCTTGTAGGCTAGCTAGCCTAACACACACAGCAGGGACCAGGAGAGCCTGGACCAAAGGGAAAAGACAATGTTGTCCTATGACTCCCACACGCACAGAGCGGAAAGGCATGCACACACACTTTGGCCATGTGCACACCTACATACAAACCCACACGCGTACAAATGAGCACAGATGCATACGCACAGCATACCCACATATACTATATATATAATGATATACTAAACATTCAAAACAAAATAAGAAAGACGTGGATGCTCACACCTTTACTTCTGCTTGGGAAGAAGAAGCAAATCTCTGGGAATCATGAAGCTAGCCTCAGCTACATAGTACATCCCAGGCCAGCAAGGGCTACACATACGAAGAGATTCTATCTCAATAATCAAACAAACAACAAATGAAAATAAACAAGGCAAACAGCAGTACAAGAATTACACCTGATAGATTCCCCTGCTGACCATACACATGTGCATATATACGCACCTACACACAACATACACAGACACAGACTCAGACAAACACACACACACACACACACACACACACACACACACACACACACAAAGTCTAAACCAAAGATGAAAACAACAAAATCGTGTTTAAAACTCAGCACCACCCAGTTCACTGACATTGGAAAGGGAAAAAAGAAATATTTGACCTGCTTGATTTTAAACTTAGATTTTACATATATAATCTGTTTAAACAGAGTAACGAATACAGATATTATTTTATCCAATTGCAACTGAAGTAGAAGATTGTTTATTGCTAACAGTTTAAGAGCAAATTCAAGGAACACATACAGGAAGGACTGGCCAAGGATGCTAGGAGAGCAACATGAAGGGTCCCCAGTCAGCACTATAGAAATCTCTTTAAGTTAGTAAATGCCTTAACAGGCTTCATCGTTTGCTGAGATGTGCTCCCTCACCACAAGACAGAACTCAAGAATCATCCTCAGAATGGCTGACACGTCTTCCGGTCCGGACACTCAAGACTAAACAATGCAAACAATAAAGCTTCTATCATCATTCTTCCAATCCTGTCAAAATGAGCTGCATGTTGAGCTCAACCACATGTCACTATTCTCTTAATGTGTCATTGTATGATCCTCATACCCGAGTCGTTATGTCACCTGGGTCCATGTGACAATCTGTGTGATCCTTACAGGAGCAAAGGGTATAGCAAGTCGGCCTTGGAGCACTGAACCCACCCATGTAAGTGATGTGTTTCCCAGTCCCACTTGACACAGGAGAAAGTCATATGCATTTTACAGTCTGAAGATGTGTCCTTTTATCAGCAAATGGAGAGTTGGTAAGAGCCCGAAACTCTTAGAAATTCAACTTCTATAATTCTTACTAAGAAAAAACAACCCAACATACCAGCTCTAGAGATAGAGAGGCAAAAGAATTGGTAGTTCAGGACTAGTCTCAGCTCTACAGAGAGTTTGAGACTAGCCTGGGCTATATGAGATACAATCTGAAAATAGAAAGCAGAGCAAAACAAATAACAAGACAGCTACATTTATCAGCTTTGCTTTTTCAGTGTACTGAAAAATAATATTTTAAAAATAATTATAAGTAATTTCCGTCAGGAAGAATATTGTTAAATGTAAAAGGAAGAAAGAAAAGGAAAGCTAGAAAACAGAGGAAATTCCATTTCTTTCTGCTTCTATTTTGTCTGTGTAAAACGGACGTTGAGCTAATAGAAAACAAAGTGCTTTGGAGTTCAAAGAAAGTTGTAAGAGAGGGATCTCTAATTATATTCCGGACTTCAGACCTCCAAAATTTAGTCCTTGCATTCCAATATTCCTGTGACAGGTACAGCACTACATTAGCCTTTGCAGAATATGACAGAGACACCAACTGCGGGATAAAGTAATTGCATGTATTTTAGAATGTTCCCAGAGACGGAGGGGCGAGGTGAGGAGTGACACGGTCCAGCATACCTCTGGCATTTAGGGATTACTATAGTATGGAAAAACCCTGAAGCAATCTTAGGGATAAGTGGTCAGTAAATATTTCCGAGAAAGACTGTCTAGAAAATTTACATTGCCCTTTCCTTATTTTTTTTGTAACTAAAAATACATCATATAGAAAAAAAAAAGGGTGTGCGTGATTTTAATAGAAAGGACTGCTCGGCTACGTCAAGTATCCGTTGGGGAACATAAGAAGGAAAGACCAGCATGAAGCTAAGGTGATCTCAGTGAAACCTAAAACAACACAGAGGCGCGAATTCACTATGCCCTGTCATTGGTGCCTGCTGATTAGGACCAGAAGCCCCTGCCCCTGCTGGAGTAGGGACTGCAGCGGCACCAGAGTGGCTTTTCTAAGTGGCATTTAAGCAGCTGAGGAAATGTGAATGTAAACACATTAAACCCGGCCTGCCATTTGGGAAACGGAGAACACGCGTCACACTGCCCAGCTAATGTGGTCTCAGACAAGTTCCTGGGCCTCCTTACCTGTGGCGTGTGAAGGCAATAATGATATACACCAGGACATGCTATGACATGACAGTGCGAAGTCTCTCGTCTCTTTTCTTCTAGACAGCTCACCCTCTATCCTGTGAGTAGCTATTTAGTGATGTGACCATTTGCCACCCAATGTCTATAAGTTATTTTTTTAAAAAATACATCTTTTACCTTTTGACTTTTGGCCAAGATTTGTACAAAAAACAGTTATTTGCAGAATAAACATTAGATAAATGTGTTTTCTCATTATAAGATTCTCTTTACTATATATCTGCAAGGACTACAAAATACATGAATTCATAAATGTTTTCTACCCAGAGATGTGTGGGAGAAATATATATATATGTATATATATATATATATATATATATATATATATATACACACATATATATCACCCCCATCTCCTAATTCTTCTCATATCTACTACCATTCCATACTCATATATTAGCTCTGGCTAGATACTCCTGAATATGGGGCATCCACGGGAAAATATTCAATTTATCAAAGATTATATCCTTAATGAAAACTCATTTCCCCTCTCCCCAAAGCTGGTAATCACCAGTAGCTGCCCATTTACGAGTGGGGCCACATCCCCCACTCTCTGCTAGGATTTTATTTTGACTGAAGTACTTACTGGTCTTCTGCATGCTGTCATGGCTTCTAGGTGCATCTTGCTGGGTCTGGAAAACACTATTTTGTTTTGACTTTGTTTAACTCCCTTCTGGCTCTAGAGTAGTGCCTAACGTTATTTTTCAGACTTCGTTCTGCCTTACAAGTCCCCCTTCCCCTCCAACACATACACAAACACACACACACACACACACACACACACACACACACACACACACACACTGTGTCTCCCTTACTTCTGTGCATTACTTAGGACATTTCTCATTTTTGTCCTGCATCTATTAAGTCTTATATTAGACCATTGGTAAGTCTGCTCCCAACTTATCAATGGTAATCGGGCTGTTTCTGCTGTGAAGCACAGAACTCATTTGCCTTGGATTTATGCACAGAGCGACATAGATCAGCAGCTGTCTTTCCACCAAAATCAGTCTTTTAGAGGACGCTGTTGCTTCTTACAAATTCTTAGCATGACTAAAGGTGATAGTCATGATAGCTGCTACTCAACAAACTCTGCTGCCCGAGTTTTTGGCTGAGAGCATCTGTGAAAAGCATACCACAAGGCAACTGCCAGGACATTCTGGTTTCATTGGGTTTTAGCAGCCCTCTCCAGCCCAGAGAGCAGCAACAGGCTGTGGAAGTATGTTTTACCTTGTGCCATCTTCTCTCTGGGAAACGCACATAAAGTAGCACCGGTATTTATAAAGCACCGTAGTGTTTAATTTATTTCTTTTAATCCACTGTTGGGTTGTGTAGCAATAAACATGCAGGCAATGACAAGGCAGCTTTCAACAAACAGTATTTTATTGCCCTAGAAGTAGCCATCATGAGCCTACGCTAAAATTGGTACACCTATAACTCTAGGGAGCCAACAGGAAAGGGTATCAGGAAATTTCTTTCCTGAAGCTCTCCTTTCTAACTCATAAAACTGTAAAATATGACTTTCGAGTCTTTCCTAAATTTGCATCATTATATAAAGTTTAAAAGCAAGATGACTAAAAACTAGTTGAAATCTCCTAATATACTTTTTGTTTATTCACTGAGAGTGAAAACATTATATTTTCCACATTGAGTCCATGAAATTCTTTAAAATTGTTTAACTTTGGCAAGGAGAATCTACTCTGGATTTTGTTTTGTTTTTAGATGTATTCTCTACACAGACTGGCCTCAAACTCATGATCTCCTCACCTTCACGTCTGAAAGCTATGTCTTCATTGCTTACAGGGTTGATTGAAAATAAGTCCTTATTTTATTTTTATCAAGACATAGAGAAGACATGTTTTGTTGGGTCTATGGTTCTGATGATTCAGAAAGTTGAGAGGCAAAGCAGAGATAAGAGGCTTGGAAGACTTGTGTTCCATCCTATGTCAACTGCCAAGAATTGTTGCCAGGTGTCCAAAGATGGCAGCCCCGCTCTGGCCCATTTCTATGGGAAGGTTGCTCATAGAGTCCAAGTGAGTTGAAAGAAGGACTTTGGCCTAGCACTACAGAACTGAGAAAAGATTATCCCTTGGAGGGAAAATAAATTTTAAAAGCTACAATACATACTTGCGTGTCTTCTAAATCTTACCTGAATCAAGATAATTTAAACAAAGCACTTCATTAATATTTCAATGGAGCCAACTTGTACTTCTGACCTTGGAAGGGTATGTTGAAAGGTAGGAGACTTGGCAAGATGTCTCAATTAATATTTTTTGATGCTCCAACTCAAGAATCCTTCAGCCTTACCCTTGGGGTGTTGAGGAGCATGCTGACTGCTCATTTATGTTTCCTTCCCATCATTCTCAACTGGAATTGAGGAAAAAATGCAGACAAACTCCCAGAAAGAGTTGGTGCTGTTGAGTCATGTGGTAGGAGGAAGGTATACTGTCTAGTGACCACATTACCATTTTGAAATGCACATAGGATACTTGTATTCATGTTCAGGTTTTAAATACACATAATCCCTTCCCTAAAAGTCATAGGCCAACAAACAAAACCCAAACTCCCAAAAAGAACCCCTTTCCCTTATCATTATAGATCAAAACCAATTTAAATGGATGAAAGAGTGGAAAGTGGAAGAAAATGATGTCACTGAAGATCTAAATAAATCTAGACAAATATGGCTCATGTTCAGATTTAAGTGGGGGATTTTGAGTACATAAAGGCGAAAAGTTCTTATGGGTGTGGTGGCACACAAGTATAACACCAGTAATCGGGATGTAGAGACAAGTGGATCAGAAGTTTTAAGGTCATAGATATATAGTGAGTTCCAGGCCAGTCTGATCTACTGGAGGAACAGAGGGACGAAAGGAGGGAGGGAAGAAGCTTTAAATAAATCTAGAAATTTAAGATTTAGCAGTCCAAATTTCCAAGTTTCAAATGAAAGTCATTTGTTATACAAGAACCAAGAAGGTCTGAAACAGAATGAAAAGACAGTAGAAGTCACCATCAAGATGACACAGATGCTAGAATTCTTTGACAAAGATGTTGTGACCTTTTTGGGTTTTTTGAGACAGTCTTTGTATGTAGTTCTAGCTGGCTGTCCTGAAACTCAGAGATAGTCTTGGCTCTGTCTCCTGAGTGTGGGCATTAGTTAAGGGTGCATGTACCCTAACTCTGCTGCCCCCAGTCTGTACATCCTAAGAAGTGGGATTACAGATATGGACCACCATGTCTAGTTTATGTGGTTCTAAGGAGCAAACCCAAGGTCTATTGCACTTCAGACCAGCATTTTACCAACTGAGCTAACTATGTCTATAGTCTCTGCTGTCATCTTTTATGTCATCCTTTATGACAGTATCAATCACAAAAACACTTCCATGACAATGCTGGAGACAAATGAAAAAAAAAAGTAGAAATCTTACAAAGAGACTGCCTCAGGAGAGAAAGAGAAAACATGAAGAAGGAAAGAGGAACACTCACCCTGGGAAGTACAGTGACTGAAATAAGAATCTTAGTGACAAAATGGAGACAGAGAGCCATTTCAAACTGGCAGAAAAGGTCTGAACCTATAGCAAAAGCTCCTTTATTTGCATGATGGGATCTCTGAAGAGAAAAGACCAGACCTAGAAAACCACTCCAACACTTGCTGAAAATCTTTGTTTTTTCTCAAATTTGACATATAGCATAAAGCTATAGGTCTGGATGAAGCAAATCCAAACATAGTTATCTGAGAGAAATCCATCCAAGAAGGAAGGCATGCTAAGTAGTGAATGCTTGTCATCTCAGTCTACTAGAAAAACAGATCATGAGTTCAAAGCCAAACTGAGATACATAGTGAGACTCATTCTCAAAAGGAAGAAAACCAAGAAGTCCTTACCAGGACCTTGTATGGTCATATCTCTGAAAAGTAAAAGCAAGGGCCTCAAGAATAAGCATGGTGTGGTGCCATGCACCTCTAGTCTGAGATACTTGGGAAGTCAGGCTCTTGGAGGAGGACCATTTCAATTCAGGAGCTTGAGGCCATTCTGGGTAACATAGGGAGACTAGCCACATGAAATACAGCAACAAAACCAAGAACACCAGTATCTCTACTGTTGGTACCTCCTCCTCTCCACACCTTCTCCTCCTCCTCCTCCCTGCCTTTCCATTCCCTGTCTTACTTAGTCCTTCCTGGTCTGTCACCCCCCTTCCTCCTTCCTTTGAAATCCTCTCTATACCACCTTCTAATTTCCCAATATTATGGATATTCCACTGTAAACACACACACACACACACACACACACACACACACACACACACACACACACGAAAACACAAAATCAGGCCTGGGATTCTCAACTGAGAATGAACATGTTGCATCTGTCTTTTTGGGTCTGGGTTACCTTCACTCACAATGATTATTTCTCATTCCGCCCATTTGCCAGCAAATTTTATAATTACATTTTCTTTACAGCTGAACAAAGTACCATTACGCACGTTTACCATATTGTCATTATTCATTTATTAGTTGACGAAAAACTAAGCTATTCCCATTTCCTGGATATCGTGACTAGAATGGCAATGAACACAGATGAGCAAGCAGCCCAGGGTAGAATGTAAACCCTTTGGTTACACATCCCTTCCATACAACCCCCAGAGCTCATCTCAGAAGGTGGAAAACATTCATAGCCAGAGGCAATGTAGGACTGCTCCAGAACAGTGTTTACACTCATGACAGGACCATTGCAAACACATACTCAAAGCAGTTCTGACTGTATGCATAAGTCATACAAGATGAAGCCAGCTGAAATTCCAGGATGGAGAGAGGAAAGGTCCAGGGAAGCCCACACTTAGCTGAGGATATATTGATGGATGGCAATTGATAGATGCTGGTGAAGGATCAGCTTCCTTTGGGGGCAGTCAGTGACAGACTGCTAATGCTCCAGTGGCTAATGGCTCTATGCCCGTGCACATACTGACAGCACTAAGCAGACTCAGTAGAATGTCCCATGTTGTGTGGGAAAGGTGGGAGGGGTTGTTTAGAAGGAACAGTACCTGATGTTTTAAGGGCAAAGAGTGGGGTAGATTTGATCAAAACACAGTATATTTTTACATGAAATTATTTAACATTAAATTTTAAAGAAATCCTATATCTTAAAAGGAACAAAGGGGGAGCAGCGAGATGTTGCTCAGTGGGAGAAGAGCTTGCTGTCAAGCCTGATAACCTTAGCTCCATCTCCTGATATCTAGGACCCATATGATGGGCTGTGAGAACGAACACATGCTGTGACATGTGCATGTGTGCTCATGTGGACACATAAAGATACTAAAATTCAAAGGGCAAAGAGATTTTTCCTATCAAAGGGGAGTAGTAGTTATAAAATCTGAACAGAAGTAGCAAACATTTACAAGAACTGAAAGGAAAAGAAAAAAAGAAGAATGAATGGAAGGGAGAAAATGGAAGAGAGAAGAGGGGAAAGAAAAGAAAAGGAAAAGGGGGAAGGAAGGAGGGGAAGGGAAGGGAAGAGAAAGGAAGGGAAGGGATGGGAATGGAAAGAAGGGAAAAGGGAAGGAAGGGAAGAGAGGGGAAGAGACGAGAAAGGAAAGTAAGGGAGGAGAAAGGAGGAGAAGAGAAGGGAGCAGACGGGGAGAGAGGAGGGAGAATGGGAATGGAAAGGAATGTAATGTATACTCATTAAGAAACAAGACCTTTAGAAATACAAAGGAACTAAAAGCATTCTCAAAGGAATCTGTCCCAAGCTAGAGTGTCCTTTGCTTCATACTGATGCTTTCACAGCATTTCTAAGAATAACAAACAAGCAAAGCTTAAATAGCAGGACAGGTTTTCTACCTTGTGACTCTCGTAAAGTTGATCTATGCTTAGATTTTTGAAAATCCCACAACTTTCCAATGTCACGTGCACAAACTTGTTCCACAAGATGACTGACCTGACATGTCAACACCATGTTCTCATCCCATTCAAAGGCTTTTGTCGCCAAGGCACCCAGGACCTGAAGATGTCTAAGTCATAGTACTATTTCCACAAGAAGATCACTTGTGTCAAACCCTCATGGAGACTCAAGGTCACTGCTCCTTATTGGAACCTGGTGGGATAGAAATGTTTCCTTAGTCAACTAAGAGTGTGAAATTTTATCTTTTAAATTTATATTTATAAAGTATGGAGGACTTGAAAACCATTGGTATGGGTATCTATGAAGAACCAATGAGGAGACCCCAGTGACAGGATGCTGAAAAGACCTTAGGAAATAAAAATGGTCAAAGGAAAGCAAAAGTGCTGTGCTTGGGGTGTGTACTGAGGAGTGATGGAGTTCTATGCTTGCACGTAATCCCATATGATAAAAACCAGCAAATGTTGGGAAGAGGGTGGGCCGACTGCTCTATATGAGTCATATACTTGAGTCAGCCTCTGATTTTTCTGATGTTAGAAACCAAGGCATTTATCCCAACCACATAAAACCTTAAGAACAGAGGCAATGCAATAGTTTAAAAGAAATTTTTTAAGCAGATGCTGCAACGTCTTCTCTGGATCTTCTAACATCCAAATGATCATGATACGCTCTTCCCCCTGAGCACAAGCAATGATCTCAGTTTTTCCTCTAGGAATGTGGGATAGAAGACATGCTTAGCAAAGATTCCGGAGTGACACTGTCTTCCCTATATTCCGACACTAGTCCTATTTTCTGCACAACTGTTGTCTGTCAATAAGATTATTGTCCAGTCTTAGCCAGCTGTCACATTGCAGCCATCTGACAGCTGAGGGGAAACACACCTCTGACATTAGATGATGCATCAGTGGTTAAAAAGAAAATAAAAGGTGTCTAATATTTACTGTAGTAGAGCAGCGTAAAACCTGAGGGCTTTACTCAATTAGCATTCCTCAAAACAGTCACAGTTAAAGCATCAATTGCCGCTGAAAGTCACTATTAACAAGACAAGTTTTAACAGCGAGTTGGGCTTTGTAATAAAATAAACAAAATGTTGGCATTAAGTGACCATAAAATGGATGTTTTTCCTTCAGAATGGCATGCCATGGCTATCAGAAATTTTTATGTACATTTAATTTCCTTGCTTGTGATTTTTAAATGATTTTTGCAGCATAGATCTGATCTCCTTAGTATAGATATGGAGTCCCTTTGAGTTCGGACCTTATTTTCTTTTGGGTTTATCCTTCACATTCCTCAGACATTAAATTTATACTATGTTCATGAAAAAAACACGAGCAGTGCAAGGACTTCCACATTTTCTAGTCAGTCTCTATTTGCATTTTTCCTAATACTTGGAAATCACTAATCTTTGCCTACCAATTTCTCCCATGAAGCCCACATATTCCTAAATTCTTTAAGGACATCAAAAATTCTCTTCTTTCAATGTTTCAGCAGTTTGTTTCCACATTTTCATTTTAATATATTGATTAACACAATCATTTCCATCATTTTCTCATTTATGAGTTTAACACCTGTAAGAGAATCACAACGAAATGTGGGATAGCCTCAATTCTAGACAAAAGGTATGGGGTCATTATAGTAACCAAAGTCTAAATTAAAAACCACAGCAGGATATTAACAGTGCCATGTTTCTGATCCCAGCACCCAGGATGCAGAGGCAGGAGGATTGTTCAAAGTTCAAGTGCAACCTGGTCTGAAGACCAAGTCTTTAGCTATACAGTGTGATGATGCCTCCTTTAAAAACAAACAGACAAATGAAAGAAGGAAAAAAGGAGGAAAAGATTGGGGAAAGGAAAGAAGAAGAGAGGAAGGAGAGGAGGGAGGGGAAAGAAGAAAAGATGGAGAAAGGAAGGTCATAGCATTGAGTATTTATAGCAAAGAAGATTTGATGCAAGGTGACAGGTTGCAGATGGAGAAGATTCTAATCCAAACTGGACACAGGGAGTCAGCCTAGGAGTCAATGATTTCAGGAGACTGCTCTCACTCAGAGAAGTAAGGCTAGAGGGGAAGTGTTACATGAGGCCAAGGACCAGGGTCACCCTTTAAAAACTGCAGCCATGGTGATCTGTCTGCAAATGCTGGCTAGAGCCACTGAGGGGAAAAAACTCATATTCTACAGCTTGACAGAGAAATAAACCATAGAAGGCAGTGCTGTGCTCAGCAAATGTTGAACCCTCCACCTGCAAGATGGGTTCTCGTGGGAAAAGCTGCCTCCTAGAGAGAATAGCAGAAGAGCCCCCCTGACAACCGACAAGGTAATTTCACCACGTGGGATACAGAGAAGCCATAGAAATACCTTCTTTCCCATACCTTCAATCTACAGTTACTGCCTTCTTCAACAATTCAAGACCATTGGGAAGCTGGCTAATAACATGTCAAAGTCTGCAGGTTCCGTTTCCCCAGTGACACAGCACAGCATCAAAGGAGAGAAGAGAGGTGAAACGAGGTTGACCAGGGAAGTGAGAACCACATCAGAACCTGTACCCTGTCCTCATGAACACGGTGAGCATTTCATTCTGCTTTTGATTTGTATTGCTAAGTCCTGTAGGGTGGCCTGAGAAAAGGATTAACTCACACTGGATAAGTCACCTTTATCAATGACTGGTTCCTTCTGCACCTGACTAATGGCCTCCCGAGCTCTTTGTATGCACTAAGGTTTCAGTGATACTTGGCTTTACATCTTATTCAATCCGTTATCTTTCCTAGGCTTTGCAAGTCTTGAGGATGATCAGTGTCACTGTATCCCAGGGGACACAAACTATGACAAATGCCAGGTTTTGTTCTGTTGTACTTGGAAGGTGACAGGTCTCCAATTTCCTCCTGCAGAGGGTGTCCAGAGAACAGATCTCAAGCTCTTCTGGAAGACACTTCCAAGACTCTGATGAACTTGTTGGCAAGGCTCCAGAAGTGTGAGCAGCATGTATATCAGCAGCCGTTCTCCTCCTTCCTGTGACTTTCTCCTCTGACAAGGTCTTTCTCTGGGACATTCTAAATGGCAAAAGTAGCTCAGGGAGCTACATAAAAACTGCCTTCTCTTGGCTGTTTGCCGTGTGCTGGGCTGAAGATGAGGAAGATGAAATCATGAAACAACTAAGTGTCTGAGCTTGAATGGGACAGCAGTGAACCTGCGACCCATTGAACATATGATCTCAGGCAGGACTCTGTGCCTTCCCAGCCTTGGTTTTCTAATGTATAGAGTATGAAAAATAGTTAGAGTCAACCACAAAAGTTATTTGAATTATGACACGAGTAAAATATATGAAGTAGTGAGAAGGATGTCCTGCACACACTGTCAAGCTCCACTGCTATTCTTACTACTGATTACCACAGAGACTAAACACTCTCGATGCTCAAGGGCTGAGATACCCCGTCTTTGAATCCACTTGATGTCAACTGTAGTACCTGGGCCATGGTAGTCACCTGATTCCTTCATGAGCTATATTTAGATGTAGTCTAATGTCTTTAATTGCTTACTATAAGCAATGACAAAAGGACAAACTTAATTTCAATCACTTAACCAGGCATCCAGACGTTCAGGAGTAAATGGACAAATGAGGTAAAATAAAGCAAAAGGCAGGCACCAGCAGAGAATGAAGTAGCAGAAAATCTGGGGGGTTACCCTGCTGTTCTTGTTGCTTAAAAGACTCCTTTCCTTCCCCCGTGTGCCCAGATCCTAACCATCCTTGTTGGAACACAGATTGGTTTTGAGCATAGCATATGATTCATTCTCAACAGGCTTCAGTAGCTGTTGTTTACAAGCTCTAACTGTGATTGCTTTCACTAATTCATTTCCCTAGTGCGTGACTAGCTCATTCAGGAAGGAGCAAGGATGTAGCAAGTATGACCCAAAGGCATACGATACATATGAGTAACTATGAGATCTTGGCCTTACAAGACCCCAAAAGACATTACTATGAATAAATAGACCGGTGAGATCTTTTTTAAAAGAATCAGTTCAGATGCTGTAAGGGGAAGGACATATAGCTGACTATCTTCACTATGGTTTTTGTTGTTGTTCGCTTTTGTGTTTTGTTTGTTTGGTTTTGGTTGTGTAGCTAATCTTCCTTAAACCGAAATTTGCCCATTCACTTGTCATTGATGACCTGATTAATTCAATTTGCCTATGTAATAATTACCTGTTGTGTGCTCACTATATGCTGATCTTTACAGGGATGGAAAGTGTAAATACCTCTTTCCTCCCTAGCATTTTTTTTTCATTTCTTAATTCTTTTACTGGCAGGATGCTAAAAACCGTATTTACAAAATGTATACATTTTATATTTGCTAAATGATATTGATGAATTTTAAAAAGTATTTTCATATGTAATTGTAATATGTAGCATGCATATGCATAAGCCCCAAGGATTTTTGTAAGGTATGCATTTGTATGTTACTAAAATTTAAAAAATATTCTATTAGAAAAAGAAATATTTTCTCATCCTGAGATGCCCCCATGATGTATTTAGTAATTTTACTTTCTTCCATAATAACCGCTATACTGAAATCTAATAGTATTAATTAGTTTAATCTATATTAAACCTTATAGGAATACATCATACAGTGCATATTAATTGGTGTTTTGTTACATCCATTTTATCTTTGCTACAAACTCATCAGCTTCTAGAAATTAATTTAGTTACTCATGATCTAGTCAGCCTGGCTCACATTAATTTTCTTGATTATAACTTTGGCCTTAAAATTTGTTTTTTTCATAAATCAATATTTCCTTATAATTTGTATCTGAAGCTATATATGCTGGTTACTCTTGGTGGCAACGTTAATAAACTTGCAATCACACAAGTACTCAAAGGACAGGTCTGTCCATCCCAGTGGTTTAAACAGGGTATTAAGAGGGGAAAAAACAAAATCCTTTTTGAAAGTATTTGCTACGAATGCCATTGAAAGCCTGCAGAGAACTGAGAGAAGACTGAACTCAGCATAGAACTTCAGGAGACAGAGAGATGAAACATGGACGACGAAGATTAGGGAGAACCTTCTGAGTGACAGAATTTGAGCACTGCATAAGAACAAAGGGTTGTTAGTGTGTTGACTGGACAGGAGCAAAAAGAGAAAGTGCCTGAATTCACAGTGTGGGAGGAAGAGAGGAGCTTGGGAAGATGGTAGGTGTCATGTTTCACAGGGTCTAGATATCCTGTGGAGGTAGAGGGCAGGACATTATAATTGGAGAGCCTACAGCCTGCTCATCCATTCTCCAAGCTGCACATTGTAAAACAATAAAAGGCTAATAAATGCTTCACAGGTTTTCTTTAACAAACTGAGCATTCTGAACATTTGCTCAGTCACGAAGCACATAATCACTTGTAGCCTGAACTTAATATTTAACGTTGAGTCTCTAACAGTTTTATTAGATGTCACTGCCTTTAAACATTTAACTTTGGTCTCTCTGCTGCTGTGAGGGCTGTCCGTGGTCATGAGGAACGTGGTGTTGGTTATCTGGACTCCTAAACTTTGTTCACCTTGCTTTCCCTGGGTAAGCAACTCTTAGATGATAGAACCTTGTCAACAGGGTCACAGCCTGATAAGACTAACTCTTCACTGTGTTACCTACCAGAATGGTGCATGTCCAATCAACACATGTCCTTGGACTTTAACTGTGAAAGTGAGCTGTGGATAAAAGTATTCAGAGGCTCATGCTCCGTAAAACTATCATTGCATAGATTATAAACAAAATGAGAAACAGTGGCCAAATATGCACTTGTCCTGATGCCAATGGCCAGATTACTGGAACACAGAATTATGGAGAAAACAAATAAGTTCCTGAGTTTTAAGTTCGAAGTAAAAATGCTAGAGTGAGTAGTGGCTACAGTTGATCACTCTGGGCTCCTCTGTTAGGGGGCTAAGAAGACAATACCTCTTGACACTCTTGCCCCATTGTTCCACAGCTGTCTTGTTCCCCTCATCCCCTGAAGAACCTTCGTGACTGGGGTCCCTTCCTCTGCCTACTGTGTCTGGAATGAGTCACTTATCAGTAAAGGAAGCCAGGGTTATTCTTGGTTTTCTGAGGAATCACCCAGTTGTTCATGATGCAAAGCTAAATTGGGGTTGTTTTTGAGATTATAATGTAATTACATTTCCCCTTCTTCCATTCAACCCCCACTCAATACCCCTCATATTTTCCCCTTGTTCTCTTTCAAATTCATGGCCTTCTTTTTCATTAAGTATTGTTAAGTATATGTGTGCGCATGTGCAGGCACTCTTGAGTGCATGTGTGTACAATCCTATATTCAGGAAAACCACTTGGTCAACCTCCATAACGTTTCCTTTATGTATGTTTGCAGGACTGATCATTTTGTATTGGATAACCAATTCCTGTGCTCTTTCCTAATCAAGAGGATTTCTCCAACTTTCAACTCTTCTTAGCTGCCTAGAATTCTTTGTGTAAGGTTGAGAACTTAGGAGCTTCCCTCACATCCATGTCCGTATGTCTATAGGTATCATCTTTGTTCATCTCAGGCTTAGGCAGTCATGTCGGTGAGCATTTACCAGTGTAGCATATGATGCTCCTAGGAAACAAAGTTTCACGGCAAATTCCCTGTTCCTCTGGCTCCTACAATCTCTTAAGAACTTTTCTCACCTCTCTGTTCCTATCTGGGGAAGGGATGGGAAGTAGGCTTTGGATACCCAAAGGTATAAAGTAGTTTCATCTAATGTCAAAAGCAATTTGTCTAGGTGAAACTCTTGAGAATTCCAGAGCAGAGGCAGGAGGTTTGTGACTCATGAGCATGAGAAAAACTCAGGACAGCAGACTTGAGGTTTACACAGCTGTAAGGTTAAACAGTCATCCAGTCTGGTGCTAGGCTGCTGCCTTTCACTCAACAAAGATGCTGATCTTCTCAGGGCTGTGCAGGTTTTGATGTAGGAAAACAAGATGTGATGTGTGATCAGACAGCTATACTTTCAAGGCAAAATAGTAAAGAATAGAACGTGTTGTGACTCAGTTTGGATGGGTAGGTATAGAGTGGAGAGAGTTTTTTTTTTTTAACATATTGTTGGTTGCAGGACAGGCAGCTGTTTTACTGAACCCAAAAAACAGGGTAGAGATACATTACTCTGATTTTATAGTTTACTACTATTCGAGTAAAAAGAAAGAAATGACTGAAAAGAAATGCATGAAGCACCTGGAATGTAGCTGATTGATCTCTGCCATACATTAGGTCTTCTTCATTCTCAGCACTGCACAGGAAGAAGAAACAAAGGAAAGTGAACAAATCATTCTTCTTCTCCATCTCCTTCTCCTCCTGCTTCTCCCTCTCCTTCTCCTTCTTCTCCTCCTCCTTCTTCTCCTCCTCCCTCTCATTTTCTTCCTCTTCCTCCTCCTCTTTCTCCTTCTTTCTCCTCCTCCACTCCCTCTCCCTCCTCTCCGTCCTCCTTCACAGCAACAGCAGCAGCAATAACAGCATCATTATTTTCCCAACATGGCTTTCAAACAATGTATGTCTGTTCCTTTCAGTGGTGGAAGTTACCAAGAAATAAAAACATATCCAATTTCTTACTCAGAAGAGCTTTAGATGCAGTGGAAGAAACAAACAAGTCTGTTGTTATT
Source organism: Rattus rattus (assembly GCF_011064425.1). Lineage (NCBI taxonomy): Eukaryota > Metazoa > Chordata > Mammalia > Rodentia > Muridae > Rattus > Rattus rattus. The sequence goes on from NC_046156.1 coordinate 180,396,025, forward strand.
ACTAGGAAAGAATGTGCCAGGATTCTTGCGAAATATTCAAGTCACTGTCAAGGTTGCAGAGACGGCTCTCTAGTTTAGATGGCTCTTAAGTTTCTCATGCAGAGGACCTGAGTTTGTTTCCCATCACCCACACGGTGGCTCTCAACCATCCATAGCTACAGTTCCAGGATTTCCAACAGACTCTTCTGAGTTCAGTGAGTGCCAGGCAAACACATGGAATCCATACATGCATATAGGCAAAACACTCATACACAATAAAAAATCTCCAGACAGTTAAAGAGAGAGATTTTCAAGTTGATACATATTAGAGTAGGTATAGAAGAAAAAGTTGTATATAAAACAGTAATCACAAGATGGTAAAATTTCAAGATGTCAAAACCAAAAACCAAAAAACAAAAAACCTAACGGGTCTGAAGAAGGGACTGGGTAGCTGAGAGAGGCAGAGAGAGTTTTCTCTAAAAGATGAGTTGACCATACCCAGTGAAAGAAGACCAGGCATGCAATAATATTTGGGTAATATAAATTGATTTTAAAGGTGGAGTGCATGCAGACATGTGTTTGAGTGTGTGCATGTGTTTTTAGAACAGAATACAAAGTTGAGTTAGCATCGATGAATCTGAGGAGAGTTGAGAAAGGGTGATGATGGAAACACATAGTATGGAATTCTCAAAGAACTAGTAATAAAAAAAGTAACATAGAGCAAGGAGAAGATAAAGAAATGATAAAATCCAGATTACAGAATTTGCTAGATTCAGAAATCGAGAATCTTGGCTTGGCTAGGAGTGGTGGGTAAATCAGGAGATTTTATCACTCCCACACTCAGAGGGAGGACGGGGAACACTCTTCACACAGGATTGAAATGCTATTAGAGGAGGTAGGATTATTTGGGTGGGAATGAAACCACAACATTTTTTGAGCAAGAAAATATCTATAGGTTTCCCATCCTGCCTCATCAGACAAGATGCAAGACAAGACAGTAAATGTAACCACATCTAACAAGTTATCTCCCCTGGCCTCTGGAGTCTTTGCAATGACCTTGTGTTGAAGGTGAAGACAATCTCCTAGAGAATGTTTGTCATGGCCCAGTATATTCAACAAACAAAAAAGGTGTATTTTAGACAGATAACACAAAGAAGCACTGACAAAAAGAGTCAGATATTCTGGATTTAACCTTCCAGTTTAAGATGAAAGATACAATAGAAACACTGTCCCCGTGATGACTTTGGGAAGAAGATGCCTTGAAGAGAAATAAGGCATTAAGAAACTATTTTTGATAGGAATATAATATACATATATGTATATTATGTATATACATAATGTATATTATGTATATGTATATATATGTATATACACACACACATATTTATGCACTGGTGGGCTTCTCTGAATGTTCCTAACCAGAACCATGGAAGCTGACACAGTGCATTGATCACTGGAAGCAGATAATATCAGAACTGATACCAAATATATCAGTATGTTCATGGAATTTTACATTTGTCTATTCATGTGTGTTGAGTTGTGCATTGAAATGTGACTTGTGTGGTATTCTGATGCATTCTGTCAATACACAGCTTTGTATCATGCCTCTCGTCCAATGAATAAGCAGTATTTTTCATACTCAACAATTTAAGCAAACTCCCATGACATGGCAATGGCGAAGCATCAGTTATTCATTAAATGGTTGTGGTATGATATCACAGGGACCACCTCTTCCTTCCCAAAGTCATTCTTGATAGAAAAAGTGGAGGATAGATTGTGACAACTTCCATCATTTGAGACTGGACTCAATCTCTTGTCATGTTCTTCAGTAATATTAATAGAAACACAACGCCATTAAACAGTCTTTAAAAATTAAACAATCAGTGTTTAACAAAGTAAATGCACACAATGAAACATAATGTTAACACAGGGACATTATACCAGTTTACAAAGAATAGTATTTAGGAATGGAATTTAATGTTTGTTTCTAAAAAAGAGTCTTAGAAGAGGTGATAATTCTAAGTTGAGGCTCAATAAGAATTACAAATGTGCTATGGATGTAGTGCATAGAGAGAGATGTGTACAGGGCTGGATGAGCCAAGAAGCTCATGTACTTGAGAGGGAATGAATTTAATCTTGAACTATGGGTATATTTGTACCAGGCAGCAATTTAAAAAAAAAACTGCTCAAAGAATAAGGGACAGAAAGTGAGATCACTCTAAGGCTAATGTACAACTGAAGTAGAAAATTAGATTTGCTATAACTTTGAACTATTAAATAGACACCAAAAAGTCAAGCAGGAAATATATAAAGAACGGAAATGTTGTCAATTACACAGCTACACAATGAAGTTAGATGTCAGAGTATTATGTGTAATAAAATTCAGATCTGTTACAACTTATACCCTGTCAGAAGACCTCAATTCCTTTGGAAGCACCCTTAATTACCCACTGACTAGTAATTACAGATGTGCTAATTCCATTACTCATTTATTTTTATTGATAGATTAGTAGTATAAAGTATCCCACTTTCTTGTATGCCAAGCAGTTAATGACCTGTAAATAAACTCTTAAATATGTCAGGGATGCGTGTTATTTACGGCAATTATTTAGCAAAGCAATGATGCTTCTACTATGCAAATTACTATCATTAAATTATAAATGTGTAAGTATCTGATTTTATGTTTTGTTCAGGGTCCTCCAAATGACTTTTCAGCCCAAGTTCCTTTGATCTATACTTAGGATGAAAACATTTTCCTCAAGGATGACAGAGAGAGCTGATAGATGTTTTCAGTCTGTAGAATCCTGTATCTTTGTGCAGTAATAGAGCCATGGGGAGGGAGAATGGCAATGACGACGATAAGGATGATGATGGTGTATAACTTTGGCTTGTTGCACTTCATGGAATGGCAAATTGTTTATATTTATGAATACAACAATTTATAGCAATTGGAATACCTATTATATTTTAAATCCTGCCACTTATTTAAAAACTATCTTTATCAGAGGGACATTTGTGATTTTATACAGTACATATGTGGCCAAGTGACAAAGTATTATAAAAATTCACTTCTGGGGCTGGAGAAGTGGCTCAATGTTTAAGAGAACTCGCTGTTTTTCCAGAGGACCTCAGGTTCACCTCCCAATACTCCTGTCTTAGGGTTTCCATTGTTGTGAAGAGACACCATGACCAAAGCAACTCTTTTAAAAGAACAACATTTAATTGGGGCTGGCTTACAGGTTCAGAGGTTCAGTACATTATCATGGTGGGAAGCATGGTAGTGTCCAGGCAGGCATGGTAGTAGAGAAGATGAGAGTTCCACATCTTGTTCCAAAGGCAAGCAGGAGAAGACTGGCTCCCATGTGGTTAGGAGGAAGGTCTCATTGCCCACCTCCACAGTGATATACTTCCTCTAACAAGGCAATACCTATTCCAGCAAGGCCACACCTCATAATAGTGCCACTCCCTGGGCCAAGCATATTCCAACCACCACAACCCTTAAACACACAACTGAAATTCCAGTCCCAGAAGATTCCATCCCCACTTTTGGTTTGCAAGGGTAATAGGAATACACATGGTTTGCAGACATACACACCCATACATGTAAAATACATTTAAAATGCATGAATATATCATATATAATACATAAGATATATTGTGCACATTGTATATATTATGTATTATATATGATCTATATATGTATGTATAATAAAACAGGAGGGTGACTGTTAGGAAAATATAAGGGAAATAAGGGGACCACCATGAGAAGGAGGCTTACACAAGCAAATGTAACAATGGATGGAATATGACCAAAGTAGAATGATATATGTGTATGAAAATGTCATAATGAAAACAATTATATTTTGTAATAATGGAAAATAATAATAAAAGAAAAATAGCCTAAACCTGGTAGTCATGGTGCAAGAAGCAGGGAAACTGATAACCATTTAAATGACTATGCTGAGAAAGATGAGCTGATACCAGAAGATTTATGAGGACTATCTAGTTTGGAGTTAGAATATGAAGAAATTTTTCAGACAAAATGAAAACACATTCATAGCCAACAGCAGTTGAAGATAAGGACTGGGTCTGGAGAGAGCATGTGCAAGGGTGTGACAAACAGCTGGCTCTTCACATTAAGCCAACCATGCAGTCACATCGCTTGAGGGGTGCATTTAATATAAGGGTGGAGAGGAACAGGGGTCAGATCTTCAATGGTTATGTGTAAGGAGTTTTTGAATGAGAGGATGAGGGAGGCTGAAGGTATTTTGACAAAGAACTTAGAAGTCAGATTTTAGAAGATCACTCGGGCTTGGGAGTTGGGGAAGCTCTAGGTGCCTATTTAGCTGGAATCAAGCTATAGCAGGAAGGGCTAATGTGTGCTCTGTCAGCCATTCAAATACTCCCTCTGAGTAATATGAGATGTCAGGGAGCATCTGTAGAACAAACCAATTACTCTTGTGTTGAGTCTGTTCCTGGCAGATGGAAGTAGATTCCGTCATGCAAAGCCATTTGAAGGGCATCTGTATAACTCACTTAAAACTTAACAAAGGAAGTTACAAACAAGATACTTGAGTACACAGTCAACATGCAGACGGGTATGATAGTTGACTTGAGAGTAACTTGAACAAAATAATCAGGGGTTGATTTGTAACTCCATGAGGTGAGTGGTCAGGCCATTTCTTGGTTCACTAGTAAGTGGACAAAAGAGAAGAAAAATAGTGACAAGCAGGGACATTAATTAGTTTCCAGTGTCCTTGAATTGTCAAATAAAGACACTTACTTTGTGGTATTTGATCACATTCTTTTGATGTTCAATGGAGATAGGGAGAATGCATATTTAGGATTTATCAAACTACAGGAAGAAATGAGAGATATTCATAGTGAACTGTGTATTCAACTGGAGTTTAAAGAGAAAGATGCCACATTCCTGGTTGATAAGTTTTAAGATGTCCTCCAGATTACAGTGCAATGCATGCATACACACACACACACACACACACACACACACACACACATTCACACACACACACACAATCTAACTGTGGAAATTCTAAGTCATATTGGGACATCTCAATACTTAGGAAACTGTTACTAGCATTCTTACCCATATCAGTGTTTATAGAGCTGTGTTCTAGATGAATGGGAGATTTATTCTTCAATGCTTCCATTCTGTGATGCAGAATATCCCCCCCTTTTCTTTCATGGATGAATATGCATTCACTGAATTTTACTCTATACATACCACCCAGGCCATATTATTCTCAGTCCTTTATGAGTGCTCTACTTTTCTTCTCTTGGAATCCGTTACAATGGCTTTACTTCAGGAGCTTTCCAAAATTCCCTTTTGTCTTTTACTTCTTTTTCAGAAAACCCTGTATAAATAGCTCCATGCCTTCAAATTTCTGCTTTCCTGATGTCACTCATCCAAGGGATGACAACTTTTCACATTGCCAATTACATTGATGTAGAATGCCTTTCAACCTCCCTAGACTAAAATCCAATCTAGCTCACGCAGCAGTGTTCCACATTTCCCCAATAGAGCTGTTACAGCAATCGAAACTCTGTTCATTGATTCTTCCTACAAGTTCACTCTAAATCTCACTTTGCTGTATCATCTGCTTTGTCAACCTCATCCCTTGTCAATAACAAATGTGGTTTATTAGGAAAAGCTTGGTCAAGAGACTCAGAATGCTGAGAGCAGGGCCAGCTATCCATGTTGTTCACTTAAGTTATAAATTGTCATATAAAACCATGCCTGATAAACAAATATTTATGACATGAAAACACACAAATTTCAAGCAATTGATAGGTTTTAAATCTTTGAAAAATGCCTTCGTAGGTGAATTACAATTCACTTCTGTCTGAATCAAATGACTAACATTTGGGAACAGAAGCAGAAGCTTAATAATGTTCAGCTGATTTTCAGTGGAAAATTTTTAAAAACAAGGAAGGCTTCTCAGCAGACTAACCAGTGATCCTTAAAAGAGTAGAGCAGTTGAGAAGTAGTGAAAATAAGTGAAGTGACTCTAGGACTGAGAGCCACACTCTGGAAGAGCCCCATGAAGAGAAAGGCAAGAGATTGTTGAGGGAAATGAAAGGTCCTGAAGTTATTCTGGGTCATCGAATAAAAACACATAATCGAAAAATAAATTAAGACATTGGAAACATATTATCCAATTATTAGCATATTATCTGCTAAAAGGCAAGGATGTCTTAAATTTGTCAAAAGTCTCATGAATCTGGACACCCCAAAGGCTAGAGTGAATATCAGATTAAGTATGAGAACTGTGTAAGTATGCGGTCAAGTAAGGAGATAACAGTACCCTATCACAACACCAACCTAATAATCCAAACCACCACTCAGAATCTAGTTTCCTCCTCATTTAATGTAAACTCCCTTTAAAGACTTCTGTAGGCTCATCCAAGACTTTTACTTCTTTACACCTATTTTCCCTGAGGTATAATTCTCCCTTTACTGCTGGTTTCAGTCCTGAGTTTGGGACAGGAGACTGTGTGTCCAGCTAACCTCATGGGTCTTTTGTACTGCTTTCCTTACTGCTCTGATGTGCACGATCTGCTCTGCCTCCAGCAGCACTGGGTTTGACTTTTCCATTCAGCATCCCTAGACTTAATAAATCCTTGATTTATCCCCAGTCCGTTTTGGTTTCAAAAATATATCGAAGCCCATGGGCATCATATAAAATCTAACCTGTTGTGTCTTTACACTGACTGACAACATGCATATAGCATTCTTACCAACTATTTCTAGACATAATGAGACAAGGACTGGAAGAGCTTGAAGGGGCTTAAGACCCCATATGAACAACAACGCCAACCAACCAGAGCTTCCAGGGACTAAGCCACTACCCAAAGACTATACATGGACTGACCCTGGACTCTGACCTCATAGGTAGCAATGAATAGCCTAGTAAGAGCACCAGTGGAAGGGGAAGCCCTTGGTCCTGCTAAGATTGAACCCCCAGTGAATGTGACTGTTGGGGGGAGGATGGGAAGGGGAACAACCATAAAGAAGGGGAGAGGGAGGGGTTAGGGAGATGTTGGCCCGGAAACCGGGAAAGGGAATAACATTTGAAATGTAAATAAGAAATACTCAAGTTAATAATAAAAAAAAAGTTTCTCAATTATAAATCTACTACAAGCAAAAACATTATTTTATTATGAGAATTTAAACAGGTACTATTACTATCTACAAGGGCATATTTATTTATAGACTTAATATCTTATTTAATTAATGAAGTGGTTTATAAGAAGTGGTGGTTCAAAAACCTTGTGTGTCTGCCTCTACAGCACATGCACTAAAAGTCTTGTCACTACTCATGAAGTGTCAATGCCTGTAATTCTCACACTGAGGAGACTGGGACAGAGGATTGCTGTAAATTCTGGGCCAGCCCGAGTTACATACTTGAGTCTTTGGCCAGACTAGGCCACAGAGTAAAATGCTCTCACTCCCTTCCTGCCTTCCCCCAAATAACTTTGCAATGACTAGTCTAGGAAAAATTGATTCATCTGAAATGATTCTGATAATATTAAACCCAGATACCATGAGCAGAAACTTATAAAACCTGAACATCTTTTCCACCCCGCCCCTCTGAATCGGAACTGATTTGGAACTGAAGCTGCAGCAGCATCCTCATGGCCAGTGACATACGTGCAGGTATGAGAGGAGGGGATAATGAAAAGAGCTTTTCCTTCCCTTTTCGCTAAAGCAAAAATCACTTTTGGAAATATCACTTTTAGGTCTTGTTGAGAACATCCAATATGCAGTCCTGAGAAGCAAGATTTACCACCGGACCCTCCCCGAGCCTGCAAAACAGTGCCCGCATAGACACTTGTTAAACAAATTCAGATTTATTGAAAGTAAACATTTACATTGGCTACAAGGTTAGAACTATTACAAAGCTGGATACAAGAGGCCGAAGGAGCGATAGAAAGCAAGTGCAATAGAAAGTGAATAGAGAAAATATTTGGCCTTAGTGATCTCTTGGCAGTATTTACATCATGTACATAGTGTTAAATAGTTAGGGTAACTGGAAGGCACCAAAGGCTGAATAGCAGGTTGCAATACTATTCTGTGCACAAAAGTCAAGAAACGTTTTGTAAAGAAGGTTGGAGAGTCAAAGAAACATAGGCATACCTTAATGTTTACACAAAGGAGTGGCTGCCGTTTTTAAAATCTCAAATGATACATTAAATACTGGGCAGATTGAAGAAACTGTTTTCAGAACATTAAATTATGTTGACTATGTAAATAAGTACTATTTTTACTGACTTGCTGGTAAATGTGTAAGGTACTCTACTCATCGATACAGCTTTTTCACACTCATGGATATGTTTTGTCTAAAGCTACTTGAAATACTTTTGACCTACAAAAACTTAGTCTATATTTCATGGTGTGTACAAAGTCCCCAAGGGAATTTTACTGGGTAATAATATACATCAAACCCATAGATGAGCCGACAAAAATTTCGTAGGCAACAGTTGCCAGCATAACTGAATGTTCAGGTTGTCATTCTAGCACAGCAACTGGGGCTATGTTGTTATTGTTTTGCTCTTTAAATTCTTTAACCCATTAGAGTCCATAATTGCTTGTGGCTCTTAAGTGACTGGACATCAAAGTGGCCCATGTAGAAACGTATCTTACAGTGAGCTAATTAACTCCTAATTATGCCACTGAAATCCTTTCCAATAACTCGTTAACTATGTCATTAATTGCTGTGACTACGAGGCCTACACTACAGCTGTTAGGAAGCAGCTGGCAATGTCTATGTCTAGTATGGTCTCAACTGTTGATTTATTTGATGACTTCTGTCTGTAATGTATTTGTTTCTTACTCTGGAAACCAATTTGCTTTGATAAGCAGTCCCTCTTTAGTGCTGAGGTAGTGTTAGAATGAAGAATTCAGCAGACCAATAGAATATTGTTCCTTTAATGTGCTTCAAAAGTGACCATGATATCTCTAATTTTTGGATGAGAGATGACCCAAGGTTGAGTGGCCCTCTGTGAAATTAAATTACTGTGTGATGAAAGTTGTGAATGAGTTTGTCCTGAATGCTTTCTGAAACTGCATGTCCTGAAACAAGTTATGATTAATGAAATTTCACTACTGAAAGCACTGGTAAAAGTCCTCAAGTCTTTAAGACATTGAAGATTATAGACTTCCATATTAAATGCTTACTTTTAATCAATAGAGGAAAACTTGGTGATTTCTATGCCAAATGCTTAAAATTTCTAAGGAGTTTCACAGCAGCTCTAAGGACATGGCACTCTTAAAATTCAAGTTTAGATTAAAAAAAAAAAACCCTTTAAACCCAATATCTGACTGAGATTACCTACCAGCCTATCGCACTCTTGGGCACATCTAAGTGCTTCACCGTGACACACTCTGCAGTACTGGATTATTTATACCTCATTACATTTTTCTCCACTTCAATTTCCAGTCATTTCATCTCTATTTTGTAGCAAAAGAGGAAGAATGTTTCCTAATGAAATGTTTTATAAAATTAGCAACATGAGAAAGAATGGACCTTACTCCAAGTCACGAACGAAGTTTGCTTTGTAGGTCATACTGAGTGGCAATGACCACAGAACTAATAATACTGTTATAAAAGGCAATGGACAGATTTTCCAACGATAATTAAACTGCAGTACTATCTAAAATGTCTAGAGTCGTCTAGTAAAATCACCCTAATGGGGTGACTGAGTCATAGGATAATAGTTCTCTCTGAACTTTTTAGAGACCTTGAGTTTTGGAAGTAGGGTATTCACCTACTAATGGTATTAGTAGAAATTACATCCTTTAGAAATATAAGCATTTTCATTAATGTATCATAAGAGTTCCAATTTCAAAAGTTCAATAAAAGTTTTACTCTTTTTAGAATATTTGCTTACAAAAGTTCTGATGCAATTGTGGGAAACTAATTCTGAGAAAGTAATACAACGCGATGATCATCTTAAGATATCTCATTTAATTATCATAAAACGCCCATCACTGTGTTGTATTAAATGGGTATTAAACTACCAATTACTTTTCTACTTGGATAGGCAAATTTTCTTGTACTCTTAAATTGGCAGTAGAAGTTTTTGATGCCAGTTTTCCTTCCTCTAAATTATCTCCCTTAAAAGCAAGTAGAGGTTACCTTTCAGGTTCAGATTCTAGTCCTGCATTCCAACTATTAAATGAAGCCATAATTGATTGGGTCAGGGCTTCTCAATTGAGCTAGGATGCACTCTACCAACTTTTCGAGGTTCCTCACTGGTGACCTATTAGGAGCTTCCTAAGACAAACCCCCATTTCAAATTTAAGAACTACATCTTTATATTATTATCATAAGTAGAATGCCCGTAAACTACTTTTGTTGCCTAGAAAGTATCTTAAAATATTGTTACAGTGACTTAGAGGGTCTGGTTGAAAGAAGCAAATGGTATTTTCATGCCACACCAGTCTTCAAATAGCTGATCACTGAACACTCAATACAGGCCTAACACGTGGATATTACTCCCACGCTCAGAGAGAGAAGTCAGAACAAATCGATGCTTTTTGAGCAGACATTACTAAACTGATCTGTATCCTAACCTCTTCAACTCTATGGTTCTTTTTCCGGAAATGGTGGCATTTCAATTATTTACAGTGTCAGGAAAACAAATGATCAGTAAAATCTTCCTAAACTGCAATCCCCAACAATATGCATGACCTGTCTCTCACCTTCTATGCCAAGGGAATAAACAGGCAAGTTATCACACCACACTTGCAAATGATGACACGTTTGTAGTTTTTCTGTTTACATAAATTAAAATCAGATGTGAGCCTTGATTTAGGGATTAAGCAGAGTGGCAGACTCACTTATTAAAATGCTTTCATGAATGGCCTGATTCCAAAGGCATTGTTCATGTAGCAAAAGAACAATGTCAGTCAAAACTTGAAATGCCTATGAATTGAAGAATCAAAGAAACACAAAGGATTGGATGAGGGTTGACTCTTGACGAAGAAGCGCTGAAGTGGGGGTGAGTTTTCTCTGTGAGCTTGTGTTCTTTTAATGTAAAAGCAGCTTCAAAGTTCACCTTCTTTCTCAATATGAAAAAAAATAATCAGAGGTAGCAGATGAAAAATATAAAAATACAGATATGGTACAAATAAACTCCACTGGGAGAAATAAGAAGTGTGCACTCTCTGTTAATTCTGTAGTCCCTTTTAAAAATCAACTAGGTATTTACATACAGATTTAAGCCATCAGGGACATTACCTTTCCACTAGTTGACATTCACATAGCATTTTAAATTAGTTATATCAACCAGTGGAATATTTCTTCAAATTATTGGGGGGAAAATGGGTGTATAAGTATTTTTTGTGTATGTGAATGAACTATAGTAAATTTGGCTCACATCATGGTTTATGTCCAGACTTACTGCTTATTGATTATGATTTTCTGTTCACTAAATGACAGAATGAAGAGGCTATCCACCTCTGTTGTTAAAATACGTGTACGAACATTCACGCACGTGGCTCAGTCACACATCCTGAAGCATGACATCTACAGATGGGTGTGCTACACGCCTTCTGGCATGTGGCACTGCCTCTGGACCTAACTGCTGTTTTCTAAGACAGGAGAGTAGGAATATCCCTCCTATGGCCTTCGGATGTTGGTATGACTCATCCTGACTGAGCACACCGCAGTGTGCAGACATTGTTCTTAATGCAGTCTGTCTGGTAGATTTAGAAGTCATTATAAAACGATCTGGATTCTATTTCAGTACCCTAAAGTAGCAGTATATAATACCAAATGTCCAATTAGAGAATTTCATATAAAAATATCAGCACAGAACTGTTTTTTCAATCTGTTTATTGTGTATGCAACCCGAACTTCGGTTTAAGTGCTGTTCAATTTTTATTTACTGGATTCCATTACCCTACAATTGGTAAATCTTATACCATTTTAGGCATTTAATGAAATATTTAGAAATACTAAGAAAAGAAAAATCAGTATTCAAAGGGTTAATTTTGTTTATAATAACAATAAATTATTTTTGTCATCTTCTTCAGTTCAAAATCCAGCTTTGAACCCGAGGAAGGCTTTCAAATCCTGTGATGTGGTGGTCCTTTAACCAGTTGCAGTCTGATTCCCAATCACTCGGAGTATCTCTTTGTGAATACCTCCTTCTTGTGTGTTGATATTGGCATCGCCCACCTGGCCATCTTCATAGCTACAACAGAAAGCAAAAACAGGAAATATGGACAAAGACAGCACTGTCGAAATGGCTTCAAAAACCCATCTGATTCCTAAAAGGAATCCAAGGAAACCAAAACCACAAGGTAATTTGCTCTTAGTTGTAACCAATTTTGCATGTGAAAGCTGAAAGTTGGCATTGTTCATTCTTTAATGCTAGCCCTTCATTTATACCCTTCTGTACATTTCAACCGTAAGTGCTTCATCTCCCATAATGCATTGCCAGACTTGTAGCGACACCAAAGTGTCTTTCGCAATGCAAGCATCTCTCCCAATGGCTGCTGTGACCTCAAGTGCAAAGAATCCGGCAAAGAATCTGGCACCTTCACCTTCATGTTCCTAATATTCTTGACATCTTTAGTCCCCTCATGCCTCAGCTGTCCTCTCTCATCTGGCTGCACTGGCTTTGCATTCTACCCCTGCTTTCCTGCCAAGGCCATCTTCTAGCTATTGTGTCATATAATCAACACTCCAGTTTTCCTTATCAAAGAGGCTTGTCCTCTTTGTGATATATTTTTGTTTACGTTGGCACTTCACTTAGCAAGCCAGCTAAGTTCGGCCTAGCAGTTAAAACGTGAAGACACGGTTCTAAAGGACAGCGCTGGCTAAGTGCTTGAGAAAGAGATAATTACATTTGAGATTATTCATTTCCTCAAATAAGCTGACTTAGGCAATAAGGATTTCTAAAGAACAAATTTTCAAACTTGAAATGATAATATTCAGAGTGAAATAGGTGATGAATTAATTTTATGACACAAAAATGGCTTCAAGAAAGGAGATGTAGAGAAGTGGTAATTACCTCAAAATAGATAACCAGAGGCATAAGCACAGTGTCTCAGAGATTAATGCATGCTTCTGTCTTTTCCTTGCCGTACTTAAATTCTCTTGAGATAGCACGAGGTGGGAAAATAAAACACTCTCACACAGAAATGGGAATTAGCTCCTTACATAATACACTGCTTAAACACAAAGTGATGATTCCACTTGCGTCTAGTCTAAGTTCCAAGACTGGAGTTGGACCAGAATATTGATAAACTCATTTGATTCTTACCATACAATTTTACTAGTTTATATACAACTTGTCCTGTTTCTTCCATCCTGATGCTGTAACATTAATTACTGTGAGATGGGTATTCATTAAAATGCCTAGCGCATGGTTCAAGCACTAACATTTTCTCAGGAAATCAAGCAGTAAATGCCCCATTAAGAATCAGAACATATATGGACTGGAAAGATGGCTAAGCGGTAAGAGCATTCACTGCTCTTGCAGAGTAGGACTCCCAGTGTCTACAGCAAGTGGCTCAAAGCCACCTGAACATAACTTCACTCCTGGGAAATCTGACACCCCCGGGAGGACAACTGCATGCACATGGTACACATAAGCTCATGAAAGCATACATATACACACATATAAAGTCATAAATTAAAACATTCCTTTTCAACAAGAATGAGTAAAATGTTAGAGTTGTTCAAACTACATCAGAAATTTGGGGCAGGCTATGTACAGTTATTCTTTATTGGGCAAGCAAAATATAATATCTTATATTTAAGAAAAATAAGGGGACTAACAGGAGGTGGAGAACTGAATGCAATTCAATGCAGTGTTAGAATGCAAGGGTGAGATTGCAATTGGAATGCATTGTGCATATGTACGGAATGTCATAATGAAATGTTATGGGAAATAGAAAACCTAAGGAAAAGCCGTGCTGACTTGGTTGTTGTATAAACACAGATAACATGGCCATGTTTCTTGAAAAGGAGGCAGGCAGCCCTCCATATAGGTAGACAACTATATTTGGCCAATATAAGCTAACTCTCCAGGATTGGGATCTGAAGAGGAGGAGGCTGAGAGAAAGAGTTGAACAGAGAGAGAAAACCATCTTCCCATGAGAGAGAGGGCAGAGGGCTAGGGCTCTGTGACTTTCCAACTTCAGATCACTGCTTCTGTGTAGCTTTAAATCATCCCGTTCAGGTGGATGCATTCTCTGTTACAGGTTTTGTACACTCTTCACACGCAGCACATCCTATGTGACTGGACTTTCAATGAGTAGGACATGCTTAGCCTAACTGACATGCAGCTTACACACTATTATCTCTGCTCTATGTGATATGAAATTGATTGCTCATAGGATTTTTATGTAAATCATTATAATTTCCCAAATTTGGCTCAACCTTCTACATTACTTTAATGTTTTACTTAAGACACCCAAATGCTGCCTGGGCTCCTGGTTGATGTGCTTGGGATATGTTATGTCCTATGATTAAAATAGGACATCTAATAGGATGATCTAATAACATAGATCATCACTGTATTGCTTGCTCTCCCCCTCTCCTCTTCTCCCCTCCCCCTCTCTCTCCCTCCCCCTCTCTCCCCTGTGTATGTCTGTTTGTCTCTTTCTCTCAGCTGCACTGTTTCATTCCTTAGCTAGCTTTGCCTCCTCTTCCTCAGTCTCCAGCTCAGTGATTTCCAGCACACAATGAATTCCAGTCCCTCCTCTCCTGCTTACATGCAAACTCCCTCACCCCTTTCAGCATCTCTCAGGTTTTCGCTCTCATCCGCATGCTGATTCCTAAAAGATTTATCTCCCCGTTTCCAACCCTCACATCTTTTTCTGATACCGCTTTCCACAGGCATCACTGATAAAATAGACGAGACATCAAAGTCACCTATAATCTTTCCATTATCATAGATTATTCGGTATTTTGCAGATGCCTTCATACAAGACGCACTAGCTGCTCCTGCTTGAGTCGTCTGTGATAGGAGTACCCATTCATAAAGAGAACCTCAGGAGGGGAGGAAGCAAAACTGTTCAAAACACTACAGGGTGAGGCAGGGGCAAAGCAGCCTAGAAGTACAGAGACAGTACACAAAACTAAAGGTGACTTCAGTGTCACTTCTGATGAGGAAGCCAGAGAAGGAGGAAAACACTGTGCTTGAGGTTGCCTTAAGGCACTGGGAACTGGGTATGTGTTTGAGCACCTGCTCAGCACGCAACGCCTGATAGCTTGAAAAGAGGAACCATGTTTCTCCTTTTTTCTTGTCTTAAATTTCTGTATATCAGCCTGGGCATGGTGGTGCACACCTTTGCTCTCAGCACTTGAGAAGAAGAGGCAGGTAGAGCGTTGGGCTCAAGGCCAGCCTGGTGTACAGAGTTCCTGAGTTTCAGAACAGCCAAGGCTACACAGAGAAACCTTGTCTCAGAAAACCAAACCACTACCACCACCAACAATCCCCCCAAAATAAAAATTCTTCCTATCAAACCTGTATTGGTGTAAAAATCATAGCAGTTAATAAATCTGACATGGGAGAGCAACAAAATTTCATTGAGAGCAATGAAACTAAAAGTCAGAAGAACCAGTAACTTTTCAATGAATTCTGTGGGAGACAGTGATAGATCTATAGGAATGGAGGCATTTATAGGAGAAAATAGCAAAAAAGATAATATTTAGAAGCAGGTGAAGGAAGTGAATGAAAGGACACTGCAAGCCACAACTCAGCATAGACAAAAGTCACCGAGATGCTACAAAGGAATTTAAAATAATGGGTCCCATTTGATAGATGTTGATTTTTGAAAAAGGTACTGTTAAAATGTTTGAGAGCAAATGGTCACTGAGCAGTTAAAATGCAGGTCTTCACCCACTCCTACCAGACAAACACCATGGACACACAGACAAATGGACCAACACAGTCAGTGAGTTCAAGGAGGCTGGGCAAAGGAAAAGGCCATGCAGGAAAATGGGTAATACAACAGAAATGTGCCTTGGGCATTACCCAGTTCGCACAGAACTGATACACCGAGAAGCTTCTGAGGAAGGAAGCAGGAAGGAATCAGATGAGAAGGGAGAGCTAGACACACGGGTGTGACAAAGATCTTAAATGACGGTTCCACTCGGTAAAGTATTGTAAAAAAAAATAACTTCACTTTTTAAAGGTATTGTTAAGATCTTTGAGAGCAAATACCCAATGAGCAGTTAAAATGCCGGTCTTCACTGTCTCCTACCAGATCAATGGCATGAATACAAAGACAAGTGGAGAGACAGAGTAGCGGACAGAAACTCTGCTTCACTAAGAAAGAACAGAACCTCAGTCGTGAAAATCAGAGCACAACAGTTGGATCTTGGTACCTGAGGCAGGAAAACCAGAAGCAATGGCAGGGCTGAGAAGCTACACCCCAGACCTCCACCCTCACAGCACATAAGCACTACAGAGAACAGACGGGTCTGGGAAGCACTCTCACGAGTGAGAGGCAGTTACCATGGACTGTGAGGAAGCGACAGGGATAGGGCTTGGGGAAAAACTGGGTTTATTTGGAGATCAGAGAATTTCAAGAAAATTGTATTGAAGAGGAGATATTTGAATTTAAAAAGGCAAACTGCACTGAAATGTATATAGAACTAAGAACTGCTTTGGCCCAAGGACCTGACATATTTGGCTTCATTTTCTGCAGACAAATGTTTTATGTGACCCTCCCTGCTGTTATATGTGAGGACTTGCTAAAATGTTTTCAGAGATAGGAGTGGGTATCTACTCTACATTTATTAACCAATGTACACCGAGCCTTCACAGACAGCTCTGTCTTGGAGAGGAGGATACATTAGCGCTCTGAGCACGTAGGCTCTCCTCTCCAGACAAGCAGGATTTGCAAAACTGCTCCAGAACTTTCCTCGTCCCTATGCGGCTTAGGAACAGGGCATCCTCCCCCACCTCAAGGTCATTTCCTGAACCGAAGCTTGGCCATTTTGTCAGATCAATTGGCCACTGATTTAATCATTTTATCCTAATTACAAAAAATATTCACAACAGTAAATTTTCATCTCTAGCTCTCAAAACCCTCTTGTTCATAGTGAGATAGTCTACATGGCCTAGCCTACAGACTTACCACCCCAGCACTCAGAGGGCTGAGGTAGGACCATTGGTGAGAGTTTTAGGCCAGCCTACGCTATGTAATGAGTATGACTGAAGACTCAGAGAAAGGAAAGCAGAGGGGGAGGCATGACTGTGAGTGTGACCTGACATTCTGTGTGCTTGGTCATCTGCTTCAGCCCATCTCCTGACGCTTTGGAAGTCAGTTCTCTCATTTCTACACATAGTAGGTCTTCATATGTTTATACAAGGGTCCCAACGGTTGGTAGAGAAATCAAGTTTTACAATGTCTACTACTAGAAATGGGCTGGGAGCTGGTCCTAACACCCGTATGACTGCATTGTGCCTAAAGTATTCTTAGTTGAATCATTTTGGGGATCCCCCCTCCAAAAAAAAGAAAAATACTTTGTAAACATGTACCTCTCATCTCACAAGCAGTCTGGTATTTTGAGTTTTATTTTAATACCTTGTCTCACACAAGTCTGTTCCATAGCATTTTCCCATTAGGTTAGATTTTTTTCTCCTGTGTTGCTGAGATGTGAGAGAGATTTTGAAGAAGACATTTAGTAACTATATTTCGATCTCCATAGTCCTGGGTAATGGATTAGTCTGGCAATTGTCTTAATTTTCAGCATCTTCACCTAATACTTATCAGAAATGCATATTAACTTATATCCTCCTCATCAAGCATAACTCCCAGCATCAGTGACCATACTAGGTAATAAAATATTTGTTTAAATAAGAAAAATATTATAGACTGGGTTATTGCCTAATGGTTAATTCTTATTGACTTATTCTTTTCTTAGCTGCTACTCTCATAAGGGAGGCACAATGATGTGGTTGTGTCTTTTCTGAAGGAAGAGACTAAAAGCTGTAATCAGAACGTACAATAATGACTGGATGTATTCTCTCTTTGGTGTGTTCTGAATTTATCAGTCTTACCTAATGAGTTCTGTCTACTGAGGGTGCAAAAATGATAGCATCTCATAGTGTTTACAAAGCAGTGAAAATTATCTTAATAAAGATTCCCCTGTGAGTCATTCTGAAAGCATCTGGGCACACTGGCTTTCATCAGACAGTGCCGCTTCCCTATTCCCTATTGTGGAGAGCAGGAGTCCTTCTCACCTACGATTAGTCCTCTACATGTGTTTTATGTATCATTTATGAAAATCTAAACATGTCATATTTAGAATTGAGCTACTTCTGTATGTAAGGCTGTTTGTTCTGTTCAATAAATCTGAATTTTTGGTAAGGTACAGGAGAGCTGACCAAACGAAAAGACCGTGGAGTTATCTTTTTATCAACACCTCAAGCCTAGATAGATAAGGTAATTTTGTAATTGAAGTTTATTTCCAGAAGAAATGGATAATAATCAACCAGCTGAGAAAAATGAGACTGTTTTATGAGCTTTGTACTTGAAACCTACATTGGCCTAATCTCGAAATAATCTCGCAATGTAATGCATCCCGACAGCTTTCCTAGTAGCCACAGGCCTTCTGCTGTCATTTGGCCCTGCTAGGTTGACCTGCACAGACTTCAGCCATGAGCTCCACTGGCCTCCACTTGGAGTAGAGTTGGGTGAATTAGAGGTCCTGCCAATGGACCTCTTCCTGACTCAGCCATCTGGACCTGAGGATGTACAACCATCCTACTGCTATTAGATCCGAAATGCTCCTCTAGATGCGCTGAGGCCCCACGGCTATACCTTTGCAAATCATCTCACTATAGGTAATAAAAGGACCAATGTTCTCTGTGAGCCATCTGCTTGCTGTTGAGTCTCTAAGACATGCAGGTAAGCACACTGGTCTCATCTTGTTGATGAAGCTTAGAGAGGTTATACAACTTGGTGATTGTTCTTCCCTATTTCTGTGGAGTTGGAACTCAAACTCACTGATATAGCCAGGAGTTCTAGTTGCTATACCCATTGCTGGGAAACCTGTAGCCAGCCAATAAATGCTGTAAGAAAATCATAGTTTCCACAGAATCTCTCACTGTGTACAAGCTGTCCGCATACGCTTGGATCCAAAACAACAGACACATGGGTTCTGTGGACCTACGATGGATTGCCCCAATTTTAATGCCATCCCATTGACAGGCTTATAAAGGAACCCAGACCACTTCCAACTTGTCTTTAAATATTCCACAAACTATAAAACCAACAACTCAGTTCTTTCTTAAAATCATTTCTGTGCTGAGGTCAGGAAAAAGGTGTGGCCAGGCAGGAGAAGTGGGGCTCCAGAGGTAAAGATAGAGTGAAGACTCAGGAAGGCTTATTGCATCCATGGATTAGGAATGAAAACAATGCTTGTCTACTCGTGTGCCAACAAATACACAGGACAACGTGCAATACCTTGCCAGCCTATATACAGTGAAGTGCCCATTAATTTTTATAGAACATTTTCATTATTGCCTTCTCTGTCCCCCATTCTAAAACCTTTCATCATTAAAGCAGATCTAGAAGGCTTTCCTTTAGTTCTTATAGATTAAGAGCATGTAGCATCTCTCCTCCATAAGCTTACTGACATGTAACAATCATTAAACTCATGAGAAGTTCAATTATTTGTGTGTTTTACTTGGCATCTAAAGTGGGAAAATAATACAGCAGTCATTCTTTCATTTGTAAAAAACACAGTAATGAGCAAATCTGAGCATTTGGACTTACACAAAAAAGAATCGTGTACAGACATGATCCGTGTTCGGGACAACCCATATCTCGCCATGTTTGTGCAGGTCAGGTGACGTGATCACTGTAAGTGGAAGACATAATTAAAAGCCTATTAAATTCTAAAGGAACAGCAATCCTTTTAATTAACTACTGTCCTTCTCTCAGAAATCTAAATGCAAAAAGAGCTGTCCAAACGAACATATAATGGATACCTAACTACACTTTCAGCTCTCAATAAATGAAATGAAGTCAACAAAAGGCCACTTCACAATTGAGGAAATCATTTGACTACTATCAGAAGCAAATAGGTCCCGAGAGCACAGACAGCAACTTACTGTCACACATAACCGTCAGGTGTAGACACTTGAGACAGACACTAGAGGCTACTCAAAGTCTTGAGTCAGAGAGAAAAGATGACTTGAAGCCTGTCAGACATTAGAGCAAGAGCAAAGCCTGTGATTTTCCAAACCACCTCTCAATCTTTCTGCACTGAGTTCAGAATGAAACACCTTCCCTGAAGTAATGGAAAGTCCTATCGTGTTATCTTCTCAGCGCACGGCTCATTCAAGGTTTTCATTATCTTACACAGTCAAGCACCAACTTGAGGAGGAAGCATCACGAGAACAAATAATTACACTATCTGAAAGTGGAGTTACATTTGGAAAATCTGCCAGGAATGAGACGGCCCTGTCTGAACCCATGCCAGTTCTGCACTTTCAGTTTAGCTCTCTACAATCTCATTTACGCTTCTTTCCCACAGTGCCCTCAGAGGTGGTCTTAAAGGATGATACGTCATCATGAACTCTCTGTAAAGACACTTCAGTTCTGAAATAAAGCCAGGATGTTCGGGCCAAGGTACTCACCTTCACATAAGGCTATGCATTTCAAATTACGGCTTTGCAGGAACTGGGATTGCTGTCCTTTTTTCTGAGACTAAATCATAAAACAATTTAAAAATAATTAAAATTAAAACAGAGTACTCTAGTAAGCATCAACAAGTGCTCGTCATTAATAAACATGAACCGATAAAACAGCTGTGGAGTTATTTATCAATATCCGTGTGTTCTTTTAACCTCCAGCTGTTTTCGTTACATCATTTAATGTGTGTAAATAATCTTTGTCAAATCACTCATAAGGCCAGGGAACTGAAGCAATGTTGAAACAGAGTTCAGTAGTCTCAGAACAAACAATTTAGAATTCTGAGTTAGTTTTACTGGGGAGGCCAACAAATTTATATAAAGGCAAACACTGAAATTTGCATGATATTTTCAAACATTAAAATCGACCACAAAACCAACCCTCACTTACAGCAATATTTACTAAGCCACAAGGTTTCAGAAGCACTTCACACAGAGGCTGGCTCTACTTCCAGACATTAGATAAGCAAAGTTCACTGTGCAGCAGATGAGTGTCAGTTTCCCCACAATACTCTTATACTCAAGAGCATAAGGTTTGGACACGGTCTTCTCTGTGCTCTTCCTCTCAGAGTCATGTGTCTCATGCTGTCTCCATCTCTAATGCTACACTCAAAGGCCATCCTTCTCAGAAGTATTTTCTCCTGACCATGTGATTACCATTTACTCCAGTATTAACTTCTCTACAACATTAAACATCCCTTTCTGTATTTTTCTTTGTCATTTAATAGTCCATCAACTTAAGCATGTTTGTAATTTGTTTTGTAAAGAGGATGGAGGTGTAATCTAGTATTATTCCTCAGAGTCTTCTAGACTCTGGTAGTAAATAAGACACCGTGTGTGTGTGTGTGTGTGTGTGTGTGTGTGTGTGTGTGTGTGTGTGTGTATTCATGAATATATATTATTACCTATAAGCAATGAGGTGTCTGCATTTAGAGTGAGTTTGACTCCCTCATGAGTAATGACCTCTTAAAGTACATGTTTTAAGCTTGATAATTCTCAGTAGTTATCGACATCCTGCTGTCTAATGAAGCTGCAGTTCACTGCCCTCCCTCTGACCTGTGAGTGGCCACAGTACCTGTGACGCATTGCTGCTTTTACTACTCGAAGCTGGCTCGTCCTTGGTTGATACCTTCTGCTTCTTGTTCATCCCTGAAAAACATCGGGGCAGTAACTCAGACACAGCTGACTGAGACAAAGGAAAGTACAATCGATGTGTGTCAAAAGTTGTACTGCAGGCAGACATCTAATCACACCAAGCCAGATGCAGTCAAGATGAGGCAACAGCTGCTTGTACCACAGACCCTGGAGCTGATGGTCTGCATGTCTGGGAAATCCCAGAGAGTTGTGAAATAGGGATTTCTGTTCTTAGCATTGAAAATATTTTGTATATACTACAGAGTACTTACAGAAGTGGATTTTAAAATGTTTAATTAGAATTAACTTCCATACTTACTGTCTGCTGAGTACTAGGACAAGATACAGAGTGGAAAATTCAGACAGGAGAAAGGAGAGAATTCACCGTGGCATTGTAAATTACCAATATACACTCGCTTCTCTGTAGAAATTACAATCTTTTTAACTCAAACAACTATATGTTCCTTTTTCTATGCTGTCATAAATTTTAGCTTTTGCTCTATTAAAGTCATGATAGGATGTTCTGCTGTGAAATATCATAGGAAAAGAGAACCAATGTATAGTTCATTGTAGACTACGTAAAAACCAAATCTATGAGAATATTTGACATAGTATAACACCAGAAACTGAGAAATTCTTGAATTTCAATGAGTATCTTGGTGGCAGGAGCAAAGCTGCTCAGAAATTTGCAAAGTAAGTTTGTCTAACCTTTTCCAAGCCAGGCATTCCCTGGGTTGCATGGGTAGGTAGGAGCAGACCGAACACACGTAGAACAGGGGTAACGGCAAAGTACTGCACGCAGGGCTGTTCCCCGGTCTAGGCTCTATGTCTTCAGACCTCAAAACCAACCACAACTTCATCTATCTCTGGAGATTTTACACCCCTACCCCTGCCCCAACCTGGGCTATGGACAGAACTCGAGGCCTTTATCATCAAGCTACATCCCAAATCCTCTTTTTGGAAATATGTCAAGAGCCCTTCAGATTCTGATAATGTCTATGGGCTCTCTTCTAGAAAAATGCACACGCCAAGGAAAAATTTCACAACCGTTCAGTCTATACCTAGTCTCCGCCCAATTGTTTCTATGATCCCATTTAAAGACTCTATGAACTAGCATAAAAAGCAGAAATCAAAAATATTGATTTTGTCTGTTGTTCTCATTTTCATTGTCTATGCTAAAGATACATTATCTAGCTAAACATATTTAGTTTTGGGGTTGGGGATTTAGCTCAGTGGTAGAGCACTTCCCTAGGAAGCGCAAGGCCCTGGGTTCGGTCCCCAGCTCCGAAAAAAAGAACTAAAAAAAAAAAAAAACATATTTAGTTTTAAATCTGAGTTTAGTTATTTTCCATTGCCTATCTCAATACTATTTTGTCTGACACTTATCTTTAGGGCTATGCTGATATCTCACTATAACAGAATTTCCTTTTTTATTAGTTTATTTAATCACTTTACATTCCACTATCAGCCCCCCTCCTCCCAGTACCCCCTACCCAGATCCCCAGATCCTCCCCATTCCTCCTCCCCTTCTCCTCTGAGATGGGAAAAATCTTCCCCCCATTATCCCCTCTTTCATGCCCCACACCCCCCTACACATTAGGTCACTGCAGCACTTGGCTCCTCCTCTCCCACTGAGGGCAGACAAGGCAGTGCAATTAGGGGAATGGGATCCACAAACACAAGCCCCTACCACACCTCCATTTACAATAGTATTTCTTAATTTATTTGCTCCGTTACAATGTAACCTGTCACTCCTCCAACAGATAATATCAACAGAGATAGAGAAGGTCTTGTGATGGCTTTGACTATGCATATATACAGGTGTATGACTTGAGAAACGAGATCAAAAAAGCCACCCAAAAGCTGCCTGATTCTCTCAGCACTCTGCAAAAGTTTAATGCTTTTGCTTCACCAAATTAGATCAGCCATACCTAGGTAACTGGGTATCAGTTCCAGCTCATTCCCCACCCACCGGGTTTCCGGCCTGAAGTCAGGCTCTCTTAGACCAACCAGAACAACCCATCTGCCAACTGAGTGCTACACAGTGAATGCTTTGAGAAACTGGAAAACATCGCATGATAAACTGATTCACTACATTCCCTGGTCTGAAGACGCTAGGGACAGAATAAAGGGGTTGTTTACCCTTATATGTAAGTCAACTTGCCAAACAATAGTAGTCACATGGTAACACCATACTTGACTCTGCCTAATTAGAATTCTTCATTATGTGTTTCTATTTCCCATTTTCTTTGCTATTTTGTAGCCTTCTAAACTTGTACATTTTCAGCCTTTTATTGTCCTTTCAATCACTGATAGTTTTAAGTCTACGTTTAAGTACTCAATTTATGTCACCACAAAAAAGAAACTTATTGTGGTTGAATTTGCACAGACCTTGACTAATGAATAGACAGATGGGCCAGGTTAATGGTCTCCTAGTTAACAGACTTCTCTAAGTATTATTTCCTGCGATGTTGAAATACTAAGAGTTAGCATTCAGGAACCATGTGTAAAACATTCCCTGAAAATGTAGTGTACACTGCTGTCTCTCTGTCTCTGTCTCTCTGTCTCTGTCTCTCTCTGTCTGTCTCTCTCTCTCTCTCTCTCTCTCTCTCTCTCTCACACACACACACACACACACACACACACACGCACACACACACACACACACAAAACACCCCTGCTATGGAAGTAGTTGAAGAATGAAATACTAAGATTTCTTGACAAATTGTTATTTGATTTTTTTTTATTCTGTGTAATTTAAATCTGTTTACAAAGTGTTTAATTACTCCATAGTCAAATTTTAAAAATGCAAAGACACACTAACCATAAATTCCACTACTCAATGCCAATAAACAGAAGATCATTCTTTCCACATTTAAAATTTTCCAGACTCCCTACAACGTATGCTTTCAGTTCACCTCCGACATCCCCCAGCTCATCAAGTAGCAGTGCTGACATTAAAAATGAAGTGCAGGATTACCTGAGTAACCAAACGATATGCTCGACATTGGGCTAAGATAGATCCCACTTCCGTACATCGCACCGTGGAGCTACAACATGAGATTTTTAGAGAGAGAAAGACATCAGTCAGTGCTTTGAATTAACATCATACAAGAGAGGTCAGATCAGTTTCATGTTGGACCATTAGATCTAACTAGAATGAGAGTACACTTATGCTGGGTCAAAGGTAAGAAGAGCACCACCATCTCATTTGGAATAAGTTGATAAAGAAAAAAAAATAAGAGGAAAAGAACCGAAGAGTGTTCTCCACTCAACCAGTAACACAGAGACTCACTAGTCACAAAGGACTATACTCTGTTATTACTCTAATGAATCTAAAATTCTAAAATCAAGACTTGCTGAAGAGCCTGTCCTCAGGGACACTCACAAGTCGCAATATGAACACAGATCATCATGCACCTCATCTGCCAGTCCACTCTTCCACTGAGTTTTCCAAGTTATGAGGAGTTTCATCGGGTGAAACATTTTGAGGAGTAGAAAGACGAACTACTCAGCACATTTAAAATTCTTTAATCTCATTTCTATACTGTAGGGTCCTCACATGCTAGTACTAAGAACTTGGTACCTAAACAATGGGGTTAAGCTTGCCGACATGCATAGTTAATGCTGTCCCCTCTGTTGTTACTGTACAGGTGACTGGGCTGGGCTCTTTCCTTCTTCATGTCTTTCTTTGTGCATGAAGGGACAATTTGGAGGTATGGACTTGAAGAGGAATAAGCAAAAATCAAAAGTGTAGCGGAGTTCAGGACTCCAAGCAAAACAGACTGACAATTCCGACCCCTGTGCCCCACGCTGAAGTCTGCCTCCTTTTCTTCTCTAAATGGACCCACACTGAGACACAGTATTAAAGAAATACACTTTCAGAATAATGGATGGAATATCTGAAAGGTTTTCCTTTCTGCATCGTCTTATTTTACTTCTTACATTCAAAGTGTGACTTTCACTTTTTCTCCTAGAGAATCCTTTATTGTCAGGCATCGATCCATCTTGCTTCAGTTATTTTGTGAAAATGTGTTCATCTTTATTAGAAATTCCAGATAATATTTTAAATAAATGCATTAGAGCTCACATCTTCCCCTTAAGAATAAATGGACTCCTACTAAAACATGCAAAAAATGTTACCTGCAGACGTGTGTTAGAGGCAACGACCAGACCATTCCTCAGGATAGAGTGCCAGTTTTCAATGTGAGAGCCACTAAAACATGGGAGTGGGGTGGGAAACAGCAAAGGCAGAAAGTCAGTCAGAAGACACGATGCTTCCGGAAGTTCTGAGTTTCCAAGTTACATATTCAAATGGCTGATTTGTCAGTTAGTGCCAACCTCAGTGTTCTCTTCCCCCTCAGTTCCGGGAGACCGGCTGGGCCCGCCCTTCCTCACAGCCATACTCACTGAAAGGCGAAGGTGCTTCCAAAGAGCTTCTTGGCAGCTCTGAAGTTGGACTCTTTGGCTGGTGGGCTGCTGAGGAGGAGGAACTGGTGTGGAGTGTGCATGAACTTCAGTTGCTGTCACGCAAAGGAATAATAAATGATGTCACGTGGACGTTTTACCAGCTTAGGGATCATCCAAGTTATCCGATTTCAACAGAGAAATTCTGTACTAATGACTCTTTTGGACTGGTTTAAAAACCTATATGCATTTTAGAAAACCACTTAAGTTAGACCTTGCATGGAATCACCCATGGGAAGTGATTTCTTTGGGCGAGCCAGAAAGCCAGAGGTGGCAGGCAAGCCTAAGACACTGATGCTTAGACTCCGCTGTGTTATTATGCTCGCACTAGACTGTTCTCAAGGACTTTTATTACAGAACTCAGGTCACGTATTGGCAGCTCCACACAAAACCAGTAATTATTATTCTGGAGTTAACACACCATTTTAAAATGAAGATCATCCTTTGGCTTTCTTTGCATGCTTTTGCTCTTTAACCACAAGACAAGATCAGGTGAACTGCTCAACACGACTTCCTAATTCTTTCCCTTTCAGCTTGGATACTTACCCAGGAATGTAACAGGCAGCAATCTCCCACATGGAGATTTGAAAATAAGGACAGAAGAGTTTCAATGCTGCTCTTAGGTGACAATGAGCACTGCAACCAGGGACCACTAGCTTCTCAGAAAGATTCTTTAAACACTACTTAGGCTGATAAGGAGTTTGTATCCAGTGTTTCGAATCTGGAAAGGCAGAAGCCTGGAAGCACAATCTCTCCCTAGGTATCACTTTTCAAACTCTTATAGGAAGAATACATTCTCTCATATTGATGTTTTTAATTCATTTAAAGGAGCAGGGTACACACTGGATACCGATTTCATATCTCAAAAGGTTTGCAGCTAATGCACAAATGAAAACTGAAGAATTGAGCTGGGTCATGTCCACCTTTGGACAAGCTGCATGAGAACCATAGGGGTCAGTCCGCCTTTTTTTCATTTATATGAAAACAGAACTTACCCTGTTGACTGGCAGTTTCACAATATGTGACCTATTACTGGAGATGACCCTGAAATTGAAATGATCGGTCAGCCACAACCTCGTGACAAACATCTTGACTGTTCTGTACGATAATCAGCAAATGATGGAAATGTGGCTTT
Organism: Rattus rattus; assembly: GCF_011064425.1. Taxonomy (NCBI): domain Eukaryota; kingdom Metazoa; phylum Chordata; class Mammalia; order Rodentia; family Muridae; genus Rattus; species Rattus rattus. The sequence continues at coordinate 180,423,431 of NC_046156.1, forward strand.
GCTGTGCCACGAACAAAATTCAGTAATGCTTTCCATAAATTTCAGAAGCTTGGTTTACTTGCTAACACAATCTAAGGAGCTTACATAACTGCAACAACCAAAAAATATGCTTTCATCTGAGAAAACTCACTGGGAAAGTAGTACCGTAAAACTTGCGAAGATGTCATTTTTAGAAAGCACAACCCTAACCACTAGCGACATGAACACTTTTGGAAATTCAATACTTTCAAATAATGAGGGTCTATTGGTGAGAAACCAATCCATGGCCCTAATCATTTTCTTTCCAACATCTCTTGGATAAAGAATGGCTCTCAATAATGAGTCTGTTTGTCAAAACAGGTAAGGATATCTGAGTTGACAGAGTTGACAGTGGCTTATCCACAAAAGTCAACACACTTGACACTGAGGTAGACCATTTTAACTCAGGTAGTTCAAACCATGAATGCTTCATAGTCTACTGTGTATAAGATAGAAGAGGGGACTACAAAGTGTTTGACCAAAAGACCATGTTTAGGAAGGCAGGCTAAAGACAAGGTACAGAGAGAGGAATAAGCAGTACATTAATGAGTTGCTCTACTCTTCCTTCCCAGAATGCCCACTCCCTGGTGCAATGGTTTTACTGGGCCTTAGGGCAGTAAGATAAAATCATTATATTTTCACTTTTCCTACTCATAAAAGCACAATGTGCTTCTATCTCTTTTCCTAAGCATGATTTCCTTAATACCTGGGCTTTCCACAGCATCTAAGCCTTCTTCACTCTTTGCCTAAAGCTTTCTGCCCACACCATGGCTGCCTATCCATCATGTATCTGACTTCAATGGCAGCTTAAATGGCATGGTCTGTTTTCCTTTTTATCCTCCATTTCCCCTGGGCAGCTTCAGAGGGTTTTACAGGTCGCCTGTCCTGTGCTGTTCTGTCCTGTCCTGATCCCCTCTTCCCCCAGCTTCTGTTTGAGTCCCTTATTGAATTCTTTTATTAATGTATCAAAGTGCCCTAACATGGGACCCTGATTTCCCCTGTGCCTAGTGAGCAATCTGGGACCCCAACATTTCAATTGTTTATTTTTCTACTTTAGCCTTAAGCATGATGAGAAAATGTGAGACAGTAAAAGTGTTATTTTTTCCACATCTGTCAGTATTTTAATGACAGATTCTAATACAGCAGACAAATTTCTTTACCTAGTTTGTCATGGTCATCCACTGCTTGTCACTCTCAGTGTTCATACAGATCAGTCTCTTGTAATATGTGTAACTGTGCTACTCTAAGATAACCATGGTAATTTTATTTAAGTAATTTCAAAAAGCCATGTACACAAAACCCTTATAAACTTTTATTGTCTAGTCTTTGCATATGAAAAAGGACAAATTACTTGAAGCAGGCATCAAAGCAAGGTTTGTTCTTTAGGTCACCTCTCCTCTCTGCTGTAGAGTCCTCCTAGACTACAGGCTGGGAATAAATGCTGTTTCCCTCACCAAGGCTCGCACTTAAACAGTACATCTTCTGCAGTGGTCAGACAAGAGTCAAACACACTTTCCTATCCTTGTTAAGATTCAAAATATCTAAAGCGTGCTTCAAGATTTTTTTTTCCAATGAAAAGGACTGAAAAGGATTAAGTTTTATCACCAAGTTCTCACTGAACTAGAAAATTAAATGAACCAAAATGCTTTCCGCACATAATCTAATTAGGCGGATCCTTTAAGGCCTTAAACTTACTGCTGTCAAATGCACTGTGTGCTCCTATTTGTGCACACAACAGCATCTTCCTCCTCCTGTGATATACTAGTTTTAATTAAATCGAGAGTCATTAAGGACTCTTGGGTAGAAAAAAAAATCACCAGGTATCACAGGCTTGTAGAACTATGGCTTCTGCAGGGCTTATGAAATAGTCCCTTCCCCTCGGAAACAGAAAAGGCTACTGATTTTCATTAGGAGAAAAGCTACAATTTTATACCATTGCAGAAGTGGATGAGCAAGGGGGTCTTGTTTATCCATCTGCTTCTTGATTTCCAGATAAGGTGCCTGAAAGATAAAATTATATTCCTTCATTTTTCCTTAAAATTCACGTTTTTCTCCAGACAAAAAATAAGATTAAGTGACATAGTCTAGTCTAGCTAAACCAACCCTGTCTGGGCTTGGCATGGGAATAGGCAATCATCGTTTTCACACACGGGGAAGGGAATTATGAACGGTTTTGCCTTCTAGCTTTAAGAGACTTGACCAACAGGGGAGCCCAAGAGACTCCTAAAACAATATGGGCTATTACTGTTGCCCTTGGTTACTTCTCAGAACTTGGAGGCTAATGCTGAAGACACTGTGTACTTTGGACAAAGGACTCAGAAGATTCCTGTTGGATCTGACCTGAATGCTTGCTCTCTGAGGACTAGCTTTCATAGTACCAAGTGGTGCTATTAAACTGCCAAGGTCCATCCCAGTTGTGAAGCCTGTGAATCACAATAACCCAGCATTACAAGATATTCCCACTGACGCAATAGCAGCACTCATAAGAACCAATAGTGGTCTGAACTTAAGGCCTTCTCAAAAGAGGGAATTTATCCTTGGTATTGGAAACCAAGACAACTACCCATGCCTCATGAGGTCATGCATCTTAGAGGTGAACATGCTGTTGCCACTTTCCCAGACCAATATAATGTCTAACTTCATCCTGAATACTTGCACCCTTAGGTAACTGTAGCTTGTACAAAAATAAAAAATTTTTTGCAACAGATAGAGCTCATTACAGATAGGTCAAAACATAGATAATAATTGACCATGTGGTGCCCAGCCCCAATTAATAAATCTACAATGAAATCCTTACATCTAAACTTCAAAGAACGCCATTGAAAAGGGTTTAGAATGATTGTAAGAAGACTAGGAAGCCTGCTGGGAGATTTTGCCTTTAGATATGACAAGGAAGTTACAGTCATGAAAACCCAACGATATGGCTGCCTAAACACAGGACCTGAACAAAGAAAACAACAGTTTGCTTGCTAGGGTGGCGGGGAGAGATGGCACAGGCCCCACCCCTCACTAAAGAGCTACAGTAATTAACAACTGCGGAGAGACCACGTAGTCTTCCTGAGGAATGAGTCCCCAGCTGACTATCCAATAGCACATGGTCAATCCCACAAACATAAAAGCAATACTGAACACTCAGTAGGTTGCATTCATACATCTAGTCATGTGCACGTGTGTGTAAAATAGTAATAATTGAGGGAAAGAAAGAGGCCATGATTTGAGAGGGAGTATGCTTGAGGTGGGGCATGGAAGAGAGTGGGGAAGGAGAGAGGGAAGGGATACATCATACTGTTATTTTTAAATTAAAAATAAGATGAAAGACTAAGACTTGATCCAACTTTTAGCCTGGATTCTACCTTCACTAGAAAACTGGAAGTGACTCTCTAGCATCCCCAACTGCCTCCCTACACCCCCAGCCCACATTGTGTTCTTCTATGTCACTCTTGAGAAGATAGATACAAAGCCACCACCTTCATCATACTGCCTGCAGTGACTTTCCACTTAGCTCCTTCCAGGACCTTCCATGTCTACATCCTTCCCCTTGGCTCTCCTCCTCTCCCTGAATTTTCTCTTCCTCACGGCGCCTTCAATTCCCTTTGTACATCACCGCCCTCTTGGGATTGAAGGAAAGTGGCAGGGAAAGAAGTTCAGCTCACAGTAGCCCTTCCTCTAGGGCGGTACTCAAAAGAGAAAGTGCCCCGCCCCTTAGCAAAGCATCCTGCACTCTTTCTCTTTGATATTGAAGACTTTGAATTTCATATTACAGGAAAACATATAGCCATGATACACTACTGTACGAAAACTGAAGACAAGTTATGTAAGAGCTCTTCTCCAAAAGAGAAATTAAATGGAATTTACTGCCAAATTAAACACTTTATTACAGAGCAAGGAGCAACTTCTTTCTAACAGTTCAGAGCTAGCTTTAAAAACACAGGCTCGTATAATACTGTGAAAAGGTTAAATAAGTTTATCCTATAAAGCCTAGCAGCATGCCTATGAAGCCACTCTGCACCAATGGATGGATGGATGGATGGATGGATGGATGGATGGATGGATGGATGGATGGATGGATGGATGAAAAAGAAAATGCAGTTGCTTTTCCTAACGGGAGAGCTGTGGGAAGACACCGAGGCTTCCAGCAGCTAAGCAACTTGCCCAAGGTCACGAGCCACATTGTACTGAGGCAGTTATGCAACTCTGGCCTCTAACTTCCTAGACTGATGCTTTAACTTCTCTATTGCCTCCAGTTAAAATAGCTTACACATGACCCAGAATAAAGGACGCAATTTTTGGCAGCAAGCAGATTCTAGAGTCAGAGTGTGTAGCCATGTTTCAATCTGGGAATGATATGTGGGTCTAGACTCTAGACTCTGAAGAACAGTACAAACACTATATGGCAATTTTTATTAACATGACTAAAAATATTTATCTTCACTTAACATGTGGCATTGTTTCTTCTTTCTTATCCCTATGGAAAATGCAACTTTATACTTTTCTTTCCTCACACAAATACTTGAAAAGTAATTCAGACAATACTACAAGTTATGAGCCCAGAATAGTCATTAGAAGAACCGTGAGACTTAAACAAATGGTATCACTTGTGAAGTATGGATATTCACAGGTGCCACTGTCTAATACCAGCTGCTGGATGAACAAACTGGATGAGTGAACAGACTAATGAATGGATACTGGTCAACATCAGTAAATAATGGCCAGGGCAATCAAGATGGAACTGTGAATGTCTGTGTGAGAATGTTCAATTGAGGAGTACAGACAGCCCTGACGTCAGGGGTGAGGGTGAGGGTGAGGGGTAGAAACTCAGTGGACCTGGGCAGAAGACTCCTCTTCCTTCTACAGTCCTCAGTCCTTCAATGTGCTTTTCCAAGCGCTAGGCTACAGCACATGTGTAATTTGCATGCAAACCTAGATCCTGCTCAACACAGTTTTACACCAGAGCCTCCCTAAAGGACAAGAAACATAATGTCACATTCCCAAGGGGGCTGCCATTTCCAAAGTGGTTATAGGTAGGGTCTGTGTTATACCCACCATATTTGATGGACTTTTAGAATCTTTTTTATTATTATTTTATATTTTTTATATACATTGGTATTTGGTCTACAAATATGATTAGGGGAGAGAGTCAGAGCCACTGGATGTTGAACTACAGGATTCTGGGAACAAGCAGCCACAACCCTTAGTCCCTAAGCCATTTCTCCAGCCCTGGAATTTGTATCTTAAAGAATAATTCTAAATGAATCTAAATCTACTGATAGGATCACATGAACCCACACACACAAATACATACACATACACACGAGAAAGAGAGGAGAGAAGGAGATGAGAGTATTTCTAGAGCTATTGTGGTGGTGTGTGTTGGTAATCCCATCACTGAGATAGATAAAGGAAGATTAGAAGCTTGAGGTATCTTGAGCTATGTAGCAAACTGAAAGCTGGCTTGAGTTATTTGAGATGTTAACTCAAAAGACACACGCACACACCAGAGAGACAGTCTCTCTCTCTCTCTCTCTCTCTCTCTCTCTCTCTCTCACACACACACACACACACACACACACACACACACACCAAAACAAAACAAGGGAACCCAGAAGCGCAAAACAAAAAATACTTGTAACCAGATGCAGCTGTACATATGCAATGCTAGTCCCTATTGACCCAACTCTCTGCCTTTTTTTAACACTCGAAGTCTAAAGTTATTAGCATCAGTGAGTATTGAAGGTAGTATTTTTAGATTTAAACTTTGTTTTAAAGATCGTATAACTTCAAGTGCTTATGAACTTACATTTTTTTAATTTATTTTTTTTATTTATTTTTTTTTATTAACTTGAGTATTTCTTATGTACATTTAGTGTTATTCCTTTCCCGGTTTCGGGCAACATCCTTCCTCCCCCCTTCCTTATGGCTGTTCCTCCCCACCCTCCCCCCCATTGCAGCCCTCAATATTAAGATTACAATTATGCATTTATTCTTTAAAATCAGTGTTACCTCACTAAGACACAGGCAAACCATCCTAGTACACTTTTATGATTTCAATTATGCCTTATATAGAAGGAAAAAACTGAACATTGCATAATGGGGTTATTCGGAGGACACTTTTAAAGGAGCATTTTACTCACACCATACGCGAGTTCAACCACATTCTTACCTGTGTCATTTCTCTGATGGAAGTTATGCTGTCCAGAGCTTTCATTACTCGATCATAGTTCTTCTTCTGTGTGTCAAAGGAGACAGAATGCATCACTCACTTACAGGCCTTTGCAAGTTACTTATCACTAGAGAAATATATTATTTCTGTACATGCATTTTCTATCAAAGCAAGTGTGCAAACAATGACAGTACATAAAAGAGTGTAAAAAGATGGCGCACGACAGAGGGGTAATATGGAGAATCAAAGGGAAGGAAACTCAAGTGTTTTTCTTTCTGTTAGGACACAAAATGATGTTCACCTCCCTGGGATAAACTCTTGAAACACAAAAAGGTTTTGGGCTCTTGATTCTGGCTTTCACCACACCAAAGCAATAAGCAATAAAGTAAGCTTAGAACCCTTCTGGAAGAAGATATACTTCAAATCTCCCAGCCGCTTTAATTTTAGACTGGAACACTGTCAACCGACGACTAAGGTGACAGTGTGTGCTCAGATGATCCCTCATTTCTATGCAGAAAGTAAACAAGAAGGGGAAGAGCTTATGAGGGTGTATTGCATATTCGTTTCTCCAAAATGATTGCAAGATGAACAGTAATATAAACTGAAGCCATTTTGGCTCTCAATCAATTTGAAATTCTGTTATTTCAGAAAAATTCCGCTTTAAGTGTTTGTGAAATGGTACTCTTAAGAAACCACTTTAACAATACGGACTTAACTGCTGTTACTTTCTAGGGAGACAGTGAGAAACAACGGGGGAAATAAGAGGTGAAGGTCATAAAGAAGAAAGGGGGCAGTGGCCCTTGGCTCATGTTCCTTTTATTCTAGTCAGATAATGGAATCCCAAAGAATACACTATAAACTTAAAGTTACCATGGAGACAATTGACAAGACAGACTTCCCAGGGATGACTGCCATGAGACTCAAGTCTCCATCGTGGTTCTCAGGATCTTAATGCATGGTGGGCTTGGGGGGGGTCACTTACCCTGGGGTTGAAGGCTAACATCTGAGGGTCATTAGGATCTACCACAGAAGGATATGGCTCAAAAATGACAACTTTTCTAGGAGATTCCAGCGCAGATCTACACATGGACACGAGCAGGTCTACCACCTTAGAAAGCAGACGAGATGAGTCACTGACAGGTTCTGTCGTGTTTTGGTGCTATCCATCCTGCTCATGGCAGCCCACTGTAATCTGGAAGCCTTGGGACCCAATTCTCACGTCTGTAGTTCATGACTTTATACCAAATTTGGTCAACAGTGGACCGCTGATTTAAAATATCAAGTGTGTGTTACCCCTGATTGCTCATGAGTATGTCTCTGTCGTAAGCACATCGTGTGTGATAGCATTGTTCTAGATTCGACGGTAAGAAGAACAAGACAGGTCTGTGCTAGGGAGCTGGTACAGTGTAATAGACAAGGTATAAAAGGAACGCATGCTTCATTGGAACATCTGGTGTTGTTGAATGGAATGACAGTGAAGTAGGAGTTAGATAATGATGCATAAGGAAGTTCTGGAGCTTTCTTAGAGACCTGGCATGACAGGGGAGGAGATTACTCCAAGATAGAATATCCACTCAGCCATTACAAGTTTGCTACATTCTAGGAAAAGCAAAGTACTGGAAATCACCTTGTCTCTGTTATACAAAGACCGCTACTATCTACAGTAAGCTGCCTCCCTTCTTCAGATCCTAGAAGAATGTTCTGTTTGTGGAAACTGAATGGAGAAAAAAATTCTATTTCCTGGACAGAAGGAACTCAACTTAACAGCTGTAATTCAGTGTGGACATAAATAGGGAAAGTTACACCCAAAAAGATTTAAAACTAGCATTTTAAAAAAAAAAATGGGGAGGGGTTGGGGGAACACCCATAAGGAAGGGGGGGGGGGAGGGAGGGGGGAGGGGAGGGAGGAGGAGTGGGGGGGGAGAGGTGGAGGGTGGCCCGGAAACCAGAAAAGGGAATAACATTCGAAATGTATAAAAGAAATACTCAAGTTAATAATAAAAAAAAAAAAAAAGAAAGAAAAAGAAAAATGCACAGGAAGTGGAACATGATGGTACATGACTATAATCCCAGCCCTGGGACACCAAGGCAGTAAGGTTACAATTTCAGTTCAAGGCCAGTCCAGGACACATACCAGAACCCTGTCTCAATGAAACAGCCTAATGTAACCCTGCACTAAACAACAGCAACAACAAAAAGTTGGGCTTGGTGGTTCCTCTCTTCAATCCAGCACTTGGGAGGCAGAGACAGTTAGATCTCTATGAGCTGGAGGCTTCCCATGTCTCATGTCTGTACACACACACACACACACACACACACACACACACACACACACACACACACACACACACACACACACACACACACACACACACACAGAGCAAGTTCCAGGACATCTTGAGTAGGCAATGGATGGATGGATGGATGGATGGATGGATGGATGGATGGATGGATGGATGGATGGATGGATCGATGGATGGATGGATGGATGGATGGATGGATGGATGGCTGGATGGTTGGTAGAGGGATAGACAAACAGGGAGACAGATAGACAGATATAATAGGCTTCTACTTCATGGAAGTGAAACTGTATCAAAACAAACAAGCAAACAAACAAAACTACATAAAATATAAGCAAGGTTTCCCCCACCAGTCAGCATGGAAGACAACTATTTTTAAAAGAAAGTTGTTTAAATTTTTCCCCCCTAGGCCACTGCAAAAAAAATGACAAAACACAGATCTAAAGGAAAATAGTTAAGTGTCAGATTGTTTTCAAGAAGAAACTATCAGAATTCTTCCCTGAAGAATAGGAAGGAGAAGACAGCAGGGGACCAGGACAAATTTTTCAAATCAAAATCAGGCCCAGTTAGCATGGATACCTGAGCTCCAGTAGCTATCTCATCGGCAGCTTCATTCATCACTCCCAGGGTTTGAAAAGCAAATACACACAGCTCTCGCTCACATACTGTGGGCTGCAAAAGAACAGGAGTCAGTTACAGTATATTTTTCCATCTTTCAACTCATAGATGTAAAGTTACTCTACACAATGAATGGAAAGTAGGGAGGCTTAGAGTTTGAAGAAAGAAAATCATTATCATATTACATATTAATAACCAAATTCTTATAGAGCAGTAGCAATAGAGTAGAGTCCCAGCTATAATAACAAATGAACCATGCCAGTAAGTTGTAGGTATTTCCATTCGGAACAACTTAGCAGATGATGAAAACAATATTCGGCAGTAAAATACATCGCTCCAAAATACAATGCATGTGAGATGTATTCATTTTAAAAATATATCCCCAAGTTGGGGATATGATGAAGACACGCACAAAAACTACGCTCAAGGAAAAGATATAATGGGCGAATCTCACCGTTCCCTAGGAAACTTATTTGTGAGAAATAAGCATGACTTGACTCACTACCGAGCTCTTGAAAGATTGGTTTTGCTGCATTTGTTGCACAGACTCTTGACTTCAATAACCTCGTGAGGTCAGTGGCACTGAAATATACACTCTCCAATTACTTTGGAGGAGCTCTCATCTTTCAAATCTAATATAGTGTCATCCCCTTGATTTATCTTATCTCCCCAGTCTCATTGCATTAGGTAGCTGATGAAGCCTTAACACAACGCAACCCACTGTGCCTCTGCACAGCAGACAAAAGGCATCTGTTAGTGTCACTGCTCCTGTGTTCGCTGCTTCTAGGGCGTGGCTTGGTCCGTTGTGTAGCCAGTGGGAAAGTGTGGCTCCATTCTGGACCTCCTTTATGTTCAGAGGAGGCCCAGGCGTGTGGCTTTATGGATAGAAAGCCTGAGTTATCACAGTGCTTTGGCGGAATCCCTGAAGAGAGTCTAAGAAGAAGGATGGTTTGCTGGGTAGAGTCTATATACTTCTGTTGGTCCTCACAGTGCAAACTGACTCTGTTTCAGAATTGGTGAAACTGTGGGAAGAGATGGGGAGGGGGGAGTTCTACAACGTCTATAGTCAGTGCTATGTATGTTTCTGGATAAAAATAGAGCAGACTGCTCAATTTTGACTGTTTTTCCTTTTACTTAACTGTTTGCTGTATTCTAACATCTTAGATCTCTTTTGGGTAACTGTATTTATGCCTCAAATTTTCCCCAAAGACATGAGGCTTTTTCCTCTGATCACTTTCTTGGGAGTGGACCAGTATGCTGGGAGGTGGTGTAGCGGGAGCAGCCATGACTGCACGTTAACTACGGCAGCGTTATATCCATGTCTCAATATAGCAAGAGTGAAGTTGCACGTGAATGAAAACTCAGGGAGAAGGAGCTTGGAATCACGACGGACTGACAGGACTTACCTGTGTACCACTTGACCCACTGAACGGCAACATGGAAGGTGCCTTCTTTTGAATAATACTCCAGTCAAAGAGCCCATTATCCATCTAATAACTACAATACACTAACTCCCAAGTCGAATAACATGGTATGGCTTATTTAGTGATTGGAGTACTCATCAGTTTTATCTGAACATTTAACAATCAGATTCACTCACTTAAATGTGTGTACAGATGTGAATGGAGCAGGCACGCAAGCACACACATAGACACACACACACACACACACACACACACACACAGAGAGAGAGAGAGAGAGAGAGAGAGAGAGAGAGAGAGAGACACCATGCTCAGGATATATGAAAAATATGAAAAATTATTTTCAATTAAAAAATAACAGAAAGTAATTTTCAGTATTATGCTGCTGCTTTAAACAGAAATAAAACACTTCAGTATACTATATTTAGGATTTCATTAAAAACTTACAAGAAAAAATTATAGAAAGTATCTTACTTGATGACTACAGCTATATATACACCTCATCACTGATGCTCTGAAAAACTAAAGCTCGTCTCTAATTCTGTTTAGCATGAACTTTGGTAATTCACACAGTGAAATGTTTTTCACGCTTTCTTCTGCATTCATTCCCCGGGCCCTCACTTAAAAAGCTCTGAGTCCCTTATATTCACCAACTGTCCAGGTTTTTCCAAATGGGAAACCTGCATTTTTATGATGCAGCTATGACACAATTACTTTATGGACATGTTTCTATTTGTAAACATTTTTGACTAAAAGGAACCAACTTCCCATCCTCAAGTGCGTAAAGCTGATTTCTGGAAACATCCTAGCACCCCAACAGCTGGAGGAGGAGAATTAAGGAAGCTAGGAAATACATTTTCTAAAAACAACCACCCAAACAATCTTCTATTATTATGAAAAAGTACAAAGTAAAACTATAATTACATTCTGACAAAAATATATTTCCCCTTTTTTAATGTAGCAACTAGATGGTTAAGTGGTCTCGATTAATTTATGACCATATTAAACCCCACTAAGGTAGAGCTTGTACACCGTCAAAACTACTCAGTGTGTGAGAAGCAAAACACATCTAACTTTGTGATCAATGTTTCTAAGTCTACATACTTGTTTTGTACAATAATACACTTTTCTTGTTTATCTACATTATATTTGTTAATTTGAATTGTCAATGCAAGATGGTCCTAAGAGAAATTTCTGGAATTACATAACTAATTAAAATTAGGTGTTTCCCCCACAGCTGATCAGAATGCAGAGAATGAGGAACTGTGGCGTGTCTGTCCCTAAGTGGGACATCTAGACCTCACTCCCACATAGTTCAGGAGATATTCTAGAAAAGCACAAAAAGACTTATTTCCTTTTATTAATTAAAAAAAATAGATTTCCCACTTACATAATATATCCTAACTATGGTTTCCCCTCCCTCAACTCCTCCCAGTTTCCCCCTCTCCCCCATCCCAACCCACGCCCTTTATGTCTCTCATTAGAAAACAAATAGACATATAAGGACTAATTAAATGTAAACTAACAGAATAAAACCACATCAGAGTAGACCGAGGCAAACAGAGGGGAAGGAACCCAGGAGAAAGCAAAGACTTAGAGGGCCGCTCACTCTCAAACTCAGGAACCCCAGAAAAACACTAAACTGGCAAGCACACTTTGTATGCAGGGGACCTGGTGCAGGTCCTGTGCACGCTGCTTCAGTCTCCTTCTGTGAGTTCATGAGAACTCTGATCATGCTGATTTAGAGGGCCTTGTGTTCTTGGTGCCCTTGAATCCCTCCCTCTGACTCTTATCCTTCTGAGGGTAGAAAGATTCTAAGAGCCAGGGGTTGAGGAGGATTGCCAAGAACGTGTTTTCTGGACATGACAAAGCCATTACACTCATGAACTCACAGCCACTATATAAGCTTGCACATGACCTGCACAAGATAAAGCCAGTCACAGTTCCAGCACAGATGGAGAAGAGTGTCATGATGTCCCAACTCTAGCTGGGTTCTTCAGAGAGGTGGCCTCTGCTAGACTCCATCCTCTAGTGAATGACCCTAAAAGCATGCATGTCGATAGCACTGACTGGTCTTAGTCAGCTATGGAAAGAGAATGTGAAGGTGAGAATAGGGTGCAGGAGTCTCTCTGGGAGAAAATGCATGTGGAGTATGGGGTTGGTATATAGGACGTACACTGTGTACATTCATGAAAATTCTCAAAGAACGAAGAAAAAAATAGGCTTTTCTGCTTCACGGAGAGGGAATTGTATTTAAAGAAGATAAAGAAAAACATTTCTCCTTGACACTATGTAAGGAGTTACACAGTAGACTAGCCTTTTTGTACTCTAAAATGACTCCTGTGTGACCCTCATTAAACACTGCCATGACTGACAATTTTAATTCTAAATAGTATGTAGCCACTGAACATCTAATAACTGATTGGTGTAATAATGAGTTTATTTCATGTACATTAATAGAAATCACATAAGGATAAATATATTCAAGTCTGGCATTCTTAATTCTTACTTTGTTTGAATACATACCTGTAAGATTTAATAATTATACATTGTGTTGGAGCAATCAACTTCCTATAATTTAGCCTATAAAACGATACTAAGCCCCGCCATCACCAACAGGCATATTTACTACGCAATATTCATTATTTACCAACTTAAAAGCATGGAGAACTGTTACATGTGTCCTTACATATGTTTCACTGTAGACCTTTTAGCTGAGATAAATGCACCTCAAATTCCTTGAATGGAAGCAATTTAAATGTGAGCAATGAAAACATATTTCAAAAACCGTTTCTAAGCCTCAAAGAATATTTTAGGACCTAACTGTATTTTAAGAAATTTGCGTTTTCCATGAATGTAAATTACCCTTTGCTGAGAATAGAAATGTTACAACTCTGGTGGTTCTTGTTAGGCATTTATACAGAGAGCAAAGCATGGTGTTGGGGACGGTTGTCAAACACTCCCGCTAGGATCTTTTCGCTCAGACTAAATATTTCATGTAAGCCCAACATATTAAATCTACAACTGGATATTGTTGGCCATGGAGCATGTACGCAACTGTTTTCAAATCTGTAAAATGGGAATAAAAATAACATCCAACTCAATGAATTGATTAAAAAAAAAAAAGTTAGGCAGGATCCATAAACAGTTCCTTTAGCAACGGAGAGCTGTTTTCATGCTAAACAAAATAAATTAAATTAAATTGCCCTACCTGACCCCAGAGTGGCTTTCTGTTAATGTACATAAAAAAAAGTACTGAATAAAAAAATACTGAAGTATCTAATAAAGGCTGTTTGTTGTAGTACATATAGCATTGTGTACATTTTAGATAATCGAAAGTGTTAAGTTATTGCTGAAGTATTTCCAATTAAAAAGAGAAAAGAATCAGTTTAAGGGTAAATTCTTGATTTAAAAAGTATTGAAAAATGAGAATGTTAACCTATTAAGAACCACACCTCTAAGGTTGTAATTCTTTGTATTTCTAGTTTCACAGGCAAAGTGTACTCATGGGGTGGGCCTGGCTGCTGGGTGAATGCTTGGTCGATAGTGCAGGTTTCAGAAGGGGAAGGTGACTTGACAGGCTTTTGGGGGGCGTTTAGATGAAAAAGGGGCCAACCAAATCAATGGATTAATCCACTGAGTCATTAACAGTTGATCCAACTTGAGAAATGCTGAAAAGCAGCAGTGCTCCAGATTGTGGAGAGGAGGTCTCTGGGGTCTTATCTCACATCTCTCTCCCTCTGCTTCTCTTTGCTCCTGTTCTGTCACATGCTGCCACCACTATGATGTTTTGATTTGTCACAGGCCCAGTGCACTGAAGGTGGCTGACAGTGATCGTAACTCTTTAACTTACTAACATGTACGGAAAACAGGAAACGTGTCACTTAAGCAGGGGCACAGAATGGCAGCCAGTACTGGTGATTACAGGGAGGCTAACGCACACTGACACGGTTTTCTCCATCAGAGACCAATGGCTCATAGGAAAGGCTCGAGTAAGACACAACAGCAGCCAGAAGGTAAGGCCACTGGGAATTCAGATGCTTTCAGGCACCACTCCCATACTTTCCTGTTTCCTGAACGTTTGAAGGCTTCTCTGAAACGGGAGCTGCACTGACACTCCAGTGCATTCAAATGGGACAGATTCAATCACCAGGTTTTGTGTTTTGCTTTTGTGCTAACATTCCACCACAGTGGCAAGAACCCAGACTCTACGAACACTCCTGTGTTAATAGATTCCAGGTATTACAGATTCAAGTGTCATTTAGAAACTTTGTTAACACATAAGGAGAAAACTGGCCTGCTGGGACACTTCTAAGTAACATTTTCAGAAAGTATGTATCACACGCACTAATGGAGTCCTCTGAGTAGAATAACAGGAGAATGCAGGAACTAACGTTTTAGGACTACAAGAGCAGAGAGGAAAAGGACATTTGCATCTTAAGAAAAGCAGACTTAAAGAAAAATAATGAGAAATAAGCAAGCACGGAAGACAAAGATCTGAGGTTCAGGGGCTGAGGAAAACCAAGGGTTGTCTACTGAATCGTCAGCTGGGTGTGTGTTCTAATGCACCCTCCTCAGGATTTACCACACCTACAAATGTGTCACAGGACTAAAGCAATGGTCAGGGAATCACTGTTTCAAATCCAATGAGAAACTATGCATGACCCTTAAGCTTACAGCAAAATGTCCTGAACTGTAAATACAAGAGAGACACAGGACAAGAATTACTGACTGAGCCGAAATTAAAAAAAAGCCTCTGCAGGAGAATTGAAAGATGGTTCCTTCTGTTTACCACATGAGATGATGGTTTGATTCTCATTGGCTGACATGACTGCACATCACTGACATCATTATTTAAAGGGCCGAAGGCATTTCTCTGATTTCCTCAGGCCATAAATTCTCAACCTGTGGGCTGGGCCCTCTTTGGTGGTGGAATGACCCTGTCCAATATCAGATATCCTGCATATCAGCTATTTATATTATGATTCATAACAGCAGCAAAATTACAAATATGAGGTAGAAATGAAAATAATTTTATGGCTGGAGGTCATCACAACTTGAGGAACTGCATAAAAGGGTCACGGCATTAGGAAGGTCAAATGTCAGAGCCTTAGGCTCTGTCACAGCAACACTGAGCGACCTAGTAACTAGCTACAGAAATATTTATTTAGAATATTGTTTTCTCTCTAACCTTCACTGATGCAGAAACGAAAACAAACAAAATTTGGAGGCAGAAAGAATACTAAGAGAAACTGTGGTATCTTTGCCACTTGTTACAAAAATGAATGGCCAGCAAATTAAACCACGAAGAATCAGCTGCCAATCCCTGTGTGCAGCGAACATCAAAAGACAAAAATGTAATCATTCAAGTCTGCAAGTTGAAAGTCTTCTCTGGTGCCACTCTACCCGGTTAGAACCTTATCTTCCTTACGAACCACGATGATGTATCACTGGATAAAATACACCCTTGCTCACTTGTGTCACGGAGGCAATGGGATTCACAGAGGATTGCGTGCTGACAACCCGAAGTGCTTTGCACACATGAGACGTCCCTAAGGAGTGTCTGCTATGGATGGATCCCTATTGTTCTCTGCAGTGGAGACAGGACTGTCATGGATAAACTCAAGGTCAAAGCTGGAATGTTGGCAACCGCAGCTCCTAGGAGGGGTCTGCAGAGACAGATGACCCGGAGCTGCCGTGCTCCATGTGTCATGTGGACATTTTTCTTTTAAGTCGTGTAATAATTTAACAAACACATGCCGTTTTAGCGAGCATGTATTTTATTCTGAGAACAAAATAAAAGTAGACTTTCAGAAAACATATGGACTGTAAGAATAATTGTCATCTGTTTCCCCTGAATAAAAATAAGTAAGTCATAAAATCTGAAAATCATTCTAATAGAATTGTTATTTATCTATGTGAATCTTGAGATACTAAAAATGTCCGATAAAAAATCATTGATTTATAGGCTGTGTGATTTATATTTTCAAACATTCTAAAGGGCAAGACAATCTTTTATTTTCCCCCTCTGAAAGAGTGGAACAGACTCAACCTTGGGACCTTCAAGATCCTTTAGTTAATGTTGAAGATGGAGAGTACAGAAGTCAGACAGAATCAGGCTCAAGGCTCTGCAATCTAGTTATACTGTCTGAATGGTGTTGAACAAACTGCTTACTCTCTGCGATTCAAAAAACAAAACAGCACAAGTCAAAACAAAATAAAAACCCTCCTTGAACCACAGGAGCAAATCACTAGTTTGTGTAGTGAGAAATCAATAAGCAAAGAATTTAAGCACAGTGCCTGTCCACAGTGCAAAATGATCGATCCCCCTCCTCAATAAATAATCAGGACACATATTAGGTTAATCATGATCTTCACGTTCACTTATAATTTATGGTTTCTCAAACTAAAACCTCGATTTTACTACATGGTTGTAGTAGAATGCATTTCTTTCAAAACACTGAAATAAACACTGATACCAACAAAAACATCTTAGTGATAACCTACCCTTCCACTTCCCTATAAAAGCTTTAAAAACACTATTAAAAATGGCCCAACAAACTCAAATCATTTTGGAAAGAAGCTTAGTTTCTAATAAGAAGCACTTACTCAAAACAAACAGCTACATTGTGGTAAGAATGTGAACTATTCATAACAGCTCACATTTCCTGAAACTGAGAAAGGAATGAAGTTCATTCACAAAGAACTACGATGGACAGACACCTGTCTGTCTGGGCTTGATCTGCACCTCACCCAGCACTAAATCTTATACCCAGGATTAGGACAGAAGACTAGTCAGTGTCCTTGGCCATAACAGAGGCAGTAAATAACAACCACAACCAAGGCGAACAACAAAGGAACAAAACCGCTTGGGAGGAAAGACGCGTGAGGATGAACAGGATGCAGGAGGACCATGTAGGCTTTACAGGTGCTTGGGAAGAAAGAAGGCCACATATCTGGCCAGGACTCCATGCACCCAAGAAAAATATGCAATCACAGTGGCTCCTGGCAAAAAATCCCAGCATTTGAGAGGCTTAGGCAGGAAGACTGCCACAAATCTGAAGAGAGTCTGAACTAAACAAAAACATTCTTGGCTAGCCAAAGCTAAGCAGTGAGACCACATATTTAATTTAGAAGAGGAGAGAAAAGAAAAAATCCAAAAACACTAAACAACAACAACAACAAAAATCAGGAGATGGCATTACATATCATTTCTAGGTTATTTTTTATTATTGCAAGGAGGAAACTCAGGCTAAGGTAGAATTGTAAACAGCCAAGCTAAGTATTAAAGGAATGCTCAACAAATACACACCCTTGAAAAAGTGGGAAGGCACTTAGGTAAGAATTTGCCAAAAAATAAGTTCTAGAAAGGACAGAGATCTGATTCACAGGCGGCTGCATTAGTATACTCAGGATGCCTAGCTAAAAAAGGAAGGAAGGAAGGAAGGAAGGAAGGAAGGAAGGAAGGAAGGAAGGAAGGAAGGAAGGAAAGAAGGAAGGAAGGAAGACAGACATATATGAATACATATAAAGAAATAATAAAGGTCCAGGTATAGAAAAAAGGAAAGAGATGGACAGGGCCCGGCAAGAATACAGACACTGCATTGAGCAACTTTTACAAGACGATTAAAGAGCCAAGACAAAGAATCTAAGTAAAAAATCATGGAAAATCAAAGCCAAAAGAAGCACTGTGAGGAGCTCTCACATAGGAGGAATCCTTTACACACACACACACACACACACACACACACCACACATCACACACACAAACACACACACCACACATCACACACACACACACACACACACACAACACACACACACTCACACACACACACTCACACACACACTCACACACACACTACACTCACACACTCACACACACACACACTCACACACACACACACACTAATTTTTCTTCAGAAAACAAGAACAATAAAAGCATGCAGTAACACAAAGTATCAAAGAGAAAAGAAATATAAATAAAAACAAGGGGAAAGGTCAATAAATAATTCTGTGTCAACATTACTGTCCTTCAAACTTAAAAAAAAAAAGAAACGAAAATATATTCAAACAAAATCTGAGAGTTCATCATTAGTGCAAACTTCCCTCTCGAAATAATGAAAGAAATACTTCAAGTTAAAACCCCAAGAGCCCTAGATGGGGCACACAAAGATATAATGAGAATGGATAAGAACCTGAAATGGTAAAATATCAAACAATCAAACAAATAAATTTAAAAAAAAGAATACTACATTCATGCACCTTTTTATTTTTATCACTTTGATCAGTTTCTTTCTAATTTAAAGGCAAACTAAATAAACCGATGAGTTTAAATCTGTGTTGATACAACAGGAGGTAGTCCGTGTGTTTTATGCTTAGCGGCATCAGGGAGGAAGCCCAGACATTTGGAGTGTGAGCTTCACAGCTTGGCCAGTGCAGTGCTTCCCGTAGGCCTGATAATCTTTATTCCTGGAAGTCACTGAAGACCAATGAAGGCGATCTGACTCCACAAAGTTGTCCTCTGATCTCACATGTGCTCTGATGTGTTGTCCCCACATCACAACAACACACACACAAACACAAACATACACACACACACATACAAATATATATACAAGGCTGGTATAAAAAGAGATGAACAGGGATAGACATTATGCATAGAGAAAATGAATAGGAAACCAAGATGTTTTTATTAGTAGGTAGGAAGGAGAGAGGCAGGAGGAGGGAGAGGAGTGGAGAGCTTGTAGAACTATGATAACATGAGCTAAAGCAGACTTAAGGATAATGAGGCCTAAGAGAGACAATAGATACAAAGGATCACGAACACATAATATAATTGAATATACAGGTAGCACAGCACATTCCTCCAAAATATATGAGTGAAATAAATGGGGATGAAACCACAGGAAGAAATGGACAGTTCAATGAGACAGAAATTAGTCGTTGTGTTTTCAGTAGTAGTTAGAAAAATAAATGAAATAAAAACTGGAAGGAGCACAAGTCGCAACAAAATAAATGCCCTGTTATGTACACTTCTAATCCACACAACCAAGAATCCTCTGTGTTGAAAAAGACTGGAGTAGCTCAGATCTGAGTGCTGCCCAAAGAGCCGTGTGTTAAAGCGTTGATCCCCAGAGTGATGGCGGACGCTTGAAGAAGCAGTACTTAGTGTGCACTAAGTCACAGATGTGTGTGCTTAAGAGGCATTGTGGGGTCCCAGCTACTATGTTCTCTCTTGATCCTGGTGCAGGGATGTGCAGCTCTGCTATTTCATATGCCTCTTGTCATATGCTGCCCCATCTTATGTCAACGTAATGTAACTGACTGATCATGGACTAGGGTATTCTAATCAACCAGCCAAAAGTAAGTCACCCCTCTTTATATGTTAATTATCTTTTAACCAATGGGCTGGCTCTCTTAACTATCTCTTAACCAGTTTCCCTTAACTATCATAGAATCAGGAAAAGAAACTAAGAAACATAAGAAATCTCCTATAGAGAGTCATTAAAAGAAGTTAGCAATCACTTATTAGAACTAATAAAGAAAGTCAGCAAACTTAGAGAATACAAGGCTAATCTACAAATATCATTTGTATTCCTTTATATAAACAAAAACCACCTGCAAATAAAATTTAAATTTACATAAAATCCATTTACATAAAAATTATTCAAATAAACATAGATCTCATATGCTAAAATGTTTAAAACAGCATGGAAAGAAAATTTAAAATATATAAGTAAGTAAAAGATATCCTGTGTTCATGCTCTGGAAAAATTAACATACAATTGTGTCAGTCTTTGAAGACTGCCATTAAAAAAAACCTTCTATTTCTCATAGTTTGGAGCCAGAAAGTCAATGGGCTCAGCATTTGCTGGGGGACCACTGTTGGTGTCACGCAGGAGTATAAGAGAAAGGCCAGTGACAGATGCCACTCTGTCCCGTTTGCTAGAGTAGGAAGGGAGCTCTCGGCTACCTGGTCTAGTGGATCCACCTCCCAGTGCAGCCCCACCTCTGTATCACACTCCTAATGACATCACATGGACACTGGGATTCCATTAGATCGACTTGGATGGGAAGACAAATATTGAGTTTCTAGCTGATGACAAGAGTTCCCAAACTGATGTGCAGGTTAATGCAAACGTTTATAAATTACAACTGCTTTCATTTGCAAAAGTGGACAAGAAGGCCACAGAACTGATAGAGCAAACAAGGGAGTCCAAATAAATTCCCAACTCAAACTTGTAAATGGAGAACAAAGTTAATTTGCACTGCTTAGATTTCAGTTCTTTAGAATCACATTAAAAATGCAAGAAATGGGGGTTGGGGATTTAGCTCAGTGGTAGAGCGCTTGCCTAGCAAGCACAAGGCCCTGGGTTCGGTCCTCAGCTCTGGAAAAAACAAAAAAACAAAAAACAAAAAAAAAGATGTAAAAAAAAAAAAAAAAATGCAAGAAATGAAAAATATTGGACTCCATCAAAGTGTAAATGAAAACATCAAGAAAATGGAAAGAAAATATACAAAATAAAGTCTTTATGATTTATTTATATGCTAAGGATCTAGTAATAAAGATATAATATTCAGAATAAATATTTACCATTCCATAATAAAAATTAAAATAATACAATATGAAAACAAGAAAAAGCTTTGAACAGACATTTCTATAAAGATATATAAGTGGACAATAAACGCAAGAGAGCATTCCGAAAACAGTTGTGCATTATGATGTTACCAAAACTAGAGCGCTAGATTCACATATATGTACACTCACTCACACATGAACTCACACAATTTTTTTTTGAAGAAAAGAATAAAGAAGGAATGTAGAGGTGGAGAAAGTGGAACTGTCATCATACTGATGGTGAGAAGGGTATATTCAGTATGCAAACCATTCAGCCATTCCTCAGAGAGGGAGAGAGGGGAGGGGGAGGGGGGAGAGGGGGAGAAGAGGAGAAGGGGAGGGGGGAGGGGAGAGAGAGAGAATTACTAGGTCCTGGAGATTGTATCAACTGATGAATGAATAAGCCTATGTGGTTTGCCTTTCCACCAAACAGAACACTGAATGATAAAAAGGGAACAGAGTACTGATCCATGTTACAAGAATGAAACTTGTAGGCATCCATAGAAAAATGGAGTAAATTAGTGGCTGCTGGCACCGGGATGGGGGGCCTGGGGAAAGAGGGCAAGGACTGTTACTGCTGTGGAGTTCTTTAAGTAGTAGAAATGTTCTGGAATTAGTGACAGTGATTATAATCATGATATTAGAAACACTTAGCTATGTGCTTCAGTGACCTGAGGACTGTATAAGTTATTTTCCTGTTGCTGTGAGGAGGTACCATGCCGAAAAGCTACTTAGAGAAGAAAGCCCCTGTTCTGGCTTATGGTTCCTGAGGACTAGGAGAGCAGGCAAGCCAGAGCAGCACGGTTAAAGTAAGAGGACGAGAGATCACATCTCCACCCAACACAGGAAGCAGAGAAAGCAGTGGAGATGGCAAAGGCACAAATCCACAAAGCCCTCCCCTAATGATGAGGTCCTTCCAGCTAGGCCTCCCTCCCCTTAACCTTCCCAAACAGCGTCACCAACTGGAGATCAAGTATGCAGACACAAGAGCCTACATGGGACAGTACTCATTGAAACCACTCCAAAAGGTTATATAACTTCAATTTAAAAACTGAGTTTTTTTTCCAACTTTTATCAATTAAAACTTATAAAGTTATTAAAAAAAAAAAAAAAAAAATTACCACTTTTTTAATTTGAACAACTCAGTCTCCAAAGCACGCACACCTGTTGATTTCCACACATCTCGGGTGGCCTGACAACACTGTCCCTGAATGGGCAGTTTGAGCCATCTTCTGACTCTCCCAACTCTACTGTATACTTGAGTGGAACTTGCACGGAGCCTCTTTCTATACTGTCTTAAATGTGTGGTTTTGAACAAACACACTAAAGTACCCTAGTTGCCTCGCCTTATAAAGGGCTGTCCCCAGAAGTCATGTGTTAAGTACGCATATAAATAGATAGCTTATGAGACTTATTGCCAATATAGAAATAAATGGAAAGAGATAAAAAGATGACAGACACAGCAAACACAGTCTTAGGAGGAAATTGCTTACACAAACGCCTCTGGAAGTCATATTAACTCCTTTCCATGCAAATGATAGCACTTGGTATACACTAAATAATTTGCCCTAGGGAGTACTTATTCTAAATGCATGTATTTGTTTACTTACTTTTATATTGGAATGCTACTGCTCGTATTACGTTAATGTGGAAGTGCAGTCAACGGGAACTTACCCTAAGCATGGGGCCATTTTGAAACACGTGCGGTTCATCACACACCACACAGTATTCATTCAGTACAGGGATCCGCTGCTCAGCAAACTCAATGGTCTGACAAAACAACACAAGGATATAAGCAGTGCTGTTCTCAAGTGATGTGCGATCCCAGCGGGGACTAGGTGCTCCCAACAGTACATGGTCTTAACTCATACCTGCACCAGGAAGCCGCGGTCTCGGATTGGAATGCATTTTGCACCATTTGTCTATAAAAAGCAAAGTTTAAAACAAAAGTAATTTTTCATTGGGGAAAATACAGCAATTGCAGCTCTTACCTTCTTCAGAAATGAATGCAGAAGACCACATTGGTATTGTCAGATATTATAATATCGAAATGTTTAATTTCTTTACTAATCCTGTCATAGTTGCACAATTTGCAACTTTCCCTAAACAAAATTATATTCTTAACTTCTCAACTTTTAGTAGCTGTCATTATTACATGAAAAGAAAGTTAGTTTATTCTATTACTAATAAAAAAAATGTCCACGCCCTCATTAGAATATTCAAATCTTACCACCTGCTATGATTCCTTCAAGGAAAATTATACGGTTGCTACCAAAGGTCGCAGTACTCAATCTCTTACTGGGCTAACCAAGAACACGGAAAAATACATGCATTTTCTTTTACAAACTATCTGAAATTATCTTTCATGGTGAAACTATCATGGAAAACATTCCTTATGTACTGGATTGACAAAACTCTCTCCACGTCATTAAAGCATACCTTTAAATGGATTTTTAAAATAGTCATATAAAATTACAAATATTGCCAAGGTTTCCTAAAGCAGGTGTAACTTTACAGTAGTAGCTGAGATTCAGTGGTAGGGGAAAATCTTTGTAAAAATGACTTCCTAAAAGCAGTTTCTTATATATTGACAACTTATATAAGGCTGGGTGTATCCCTATGAATCATTAAACTGGTACAATGTATGCGTATTTAAAACAGCAACCAAAACTTTCAACCATTATTTTATAACTATATGTATGATTTAAGTCTGTTAGAAGTTGGCTGTAATGTTAATCACTGGAGAGGCCAATTTTGTGTAAGGCTGATTCACAGTCAATACCAATCATACGGTCATCTACTGACCCCGTACTGCCCCCAAAACTGTGTTAGCACAGAATGGACACCAAGAAAAACCGCATGTGAGACTATTGGACTCTATCACTGATCACAATGTTCACAGACAAAATTTTCTAATATATAACTAGAATATTATTTTTAATTATGAGACAAGTGTGCTCTACCACTCATAAAGACTAAATGGCCTACTTAATAAAGATTAACAGCTTTGAAAATCTAATTGAATTCCTTCGATTTTTACAGGTATTCAGTGATAGGATTATGAATTGAAATGTAAATCAGTAATTACTTTTTTTTTCAGAACCCACACTAACTGTTCTGGGCCAGCTCTAAAAACTGGGTACACAAAACTACTATTTCCAAAGGAAAGACACAACAAATTTAAAAACAAAACATTGTCTTGCTTCTTTCCTCTCCCAGGTCTTATTTAAAAAAAAAAAATGCGAACAAATCTCTTGCCCCTTTGCTACATTTAAGAAGGCAAGACGAAAGTGTTTACGCACAGGAGGCTGGGAAGAAGACGATGATGGTGTTAAAATACCGATAAGCCCTGAGGTAAGCGAGAGCCTCCTGCCCTCTGCGTTGGGTTCCTTGAAATGCTCTGTTTTCGATGACTTGGGGGCACTGGAGTAAGACTTGCTGAGCAATTTGTGGTTTTTCAGCCCATATAACTCTTCCATTCTGAGATTACTGGAGTAAGACCTGCTTAGCAGTTTGTGGGGCTTCAAGTTGGTGTTGTGCTCACATCGTGGGTCTCCAGAACAAGATCGAGTCAATAACTTATGGGACTTTAGTGTGAGGCAGTCCTCCTGCTTGCTGGCTGCGGAACAGGGCCGGCCCAAAAGTTTGTGCGATTTAATGGTGGACATCGCCTGCTCGGCCCTGGGATCGCTGGACAGCGAGCGCCCAAAAGTCCTGTGCGACTTGGCACACATGTCGTCAGCTTTGACGGTACTGGAGCAAGTCCTCCGCAGCAGCTTATGTGTTTTGGAGATGCCGTCTTGTTCGGGTTTCAGTTTGGATTTGCTTTTGCCGCAACCAGGGGGAGGATAGCTGGGCGACCTTGGAAATTAGCAACAATTAACACAGAGCAAACACTGGACCTAAACTTAGGGCCCCAGCTCAACCACCAGACTAATGTTGCCACCCGATCAACCGCCTCCCTGCTCTCGGTGCAGAATGGGTCACAGGAACTAAACCACGTCTTTGCTGATAAGCACAAGAAGACTGGAGTCTGGCTTCTCCCTCTGACCTGTCCCAGAACCCCAGAAAGAACGAACTTTTGGAGAAATCTCTATTTTCAAACAAAAATCTAATTTTAGTACATTTTCCAATGTCAACTCAAACAAACAAACAGATACCCATCTGTGTTTTAGGTGGGACACCAGTAGCTCAACCTTTTCTTGCAATTCATAAAGAAAATAGGGAGACAGCTAACAAGAACGAAAACTTTTTAACTAGGTGAAGGCAGACTCTATGGGGGCTCAGCACTGACACAAGGATGAAGTTACCAACCTGCGCAGGGTAGAAAACAAATGTAGAGGAGACTTCACCTTCTTCTCCGACAGCTTCTTACCGTGCGGGCAATTGGACTTTTCTTTGCTCTGTTTCCACTGCTGAGAAACAAATGTCTGCATGATTCTGTCAACACAAAGGCACAACTGTTAGCACAAGTCCTAAGCCCACCTAAACCAGTACTTCCGGTTTTGTGGGTCTCATTGATTGGACGGTTGGTTGGCCAATTGGTTTGGTGGTGGGAGGGGAGGGTGGGGAGTTTTTGTTGTTTTGCTTTGAAACAGGGGCATCTCTAGGTAGCCCCGGCCTGGAACTTGCTAGTATGGCCTTGAACCCCCAGGGTTCAGAAGACCTCCGCCTTTTTAGTACTGGGATTTAGTACAAGGTGTGTGCCACCATGCCCATCAGTAAGGTGCCCACCAATAGTTAGGTGTCTACTGCCTTGAGAATGCATTATCAAGGCAATATAGAACATAGTCATAAGTAAAAGGCTAAGTTTGAGTTGTGAAAGAATTTTGATGTGAAGGAAGCCAGAACGTAAGAAATTACCGTGACATTTTTATGATGACTTATATCATAGACGTGATTAAGAAACCTACTTATTAATAAATTAAAAGAAAATACTGCTGTAATTTAATTCCTCAAATTGCTGGAGAATTGGTGAAACAAATGGTTTAAAGAGAATCCGGAGAGCATCCTCCAGGATTCATAACTTTTATGTGAATTATTTGAAGTGAAGCCAATTTCCACTTCATTGTTCCAGCTATGACTTGCTTCATGGAAAAGAAAACCAGATTGTAGAACTGTATGTAGCCATAAGTGTAAAAACTATAGTCCTCAAACATTGCGCATTCACCTCTGTATATTCTTTTAAAAATTGTATATCCCTAAAATACTTCAGTTATAACATAAAGTTGGAATTTGGTAATTCCTAGCTTCAGAATTTTCCACACCATCTGCTTCCTTGGTGCTTCATGGAAAAGAATCGTATGGACTCTGACAGCATGAATCTCTAAAGGACCTGAGGCTGAGGCTATGCATCCCATCTTCCCGGTCACAGGGCAGGAGGATCCCTTAGTGACAGATCTCCGCACATGTGAAGTTTCACGATTATATATTATGTGCATTATGCATTCGACATTTTTATTTTCTTTCAAAAATCCCTTCAGGCCTGGTTGTCATGTTCTTTTGTTATTTCTATAAACTGCTTCTAGGAGAGAAAAACTGATGCCAGCATTTGTTTATGAGCTAGACTATGCCAGGGATTCAAACAGTCTTGTTCGTGAAAATTTTCCTCTTAATTCCAGAAAATAGTTATTATTCCATGCATTCGAATAAGGCAACTGTTCAGTGGAGAAGGTGTGAAGAAGACAATTACCAAAATTCCTCAACATCCTGCAGGTCTCAGCTAGTCCAGTTCACCATGTCTTACCCCGATAGAGTAGCCTTTCTCCTGTTATCTGGGATGTGTTCAGAAGAGTCATGGAGGCTCCCTTAGGGGAGCAGAAATGGTGAAAGAAAACAAAAGGATAAATTGTGTTAAGTGACTCTGGGATGCTGACTGCACAGGACATTGGCCTCAGAGCTGAAGAGCAGGCCATCTTTATTCTGTTTTTATTTAATGTCTGGAGACTGGTGGGGGTTTTTTCGTTTTGTTTTATTTGTTGTTTTTGTTGTTGATTGTACTCAATATTTCAGGGAGATGAGTGTATCATCATTTTTTCTCCTTGTTACTAATAAAAAGAAAACTCAACAGAACCACTTTTTGTACCAATTAGACTTAGCTTCTTTTCTTCCTATGCTAAAGAAAGTTCCTGTTCGTGTGGCCTACCACCTAAGCGGGCCACCAAGTGCATGCTGGATAAGCCAATCAGAACCAAGAACTTAACAGGTTAAATGGTCAAAACACCTCTCCCTTCCATGTTACATTGTTATTCCAAAGTGTGGCTTTGCCAGCTAACATTGGTAGCTCTTAAATATGCTACGAGTCCTAGTTGTCCTTGGATGTAAAATGAAACAGCTACTTCTCCTAAGACAGTTGTACTGACTGGTTCTGTGTGTCAACTTGACACGAACTGTAGTTATCACAGAGAAAGGACCCTCCTTTGAGGAAATGCCTCCATGAGACCCAGCTGTAAGACATTTTCTCAATTAGCAATCAAGGGTGGGAGGGCCCAGCCCCTTGTGGGTGGTGCCATCCCTGGGCTGGTGGTCTTGGGTTCTATAAGAGAGCAAGCTGAGCAAGCCAGGGGAAGCAAGCCAGTAAGTAACATCCCTCCATGGCCTCTGCAGCAGCTCCTGCTTCCTGATCTGCTTGAGTTCCAGTCCTGACTTCCTTTCCTGATGAACAAAAATGTGGAAGTGTAATCTGGATAAACCCTTTCCTCCCCAACTTGTGTCTTGGTCATGGTGTCTGTGCAGGAATAGAAACCTGACTAAGACAAATTGGTGCCAGGCTAGTGGAGTATTCCTCCAAAACCTGACCATATTTTGTGGAAGACTGAGAGAGGACTTTGGAACTTTAGGCCAGAAGACCATTGGGTTGTTAAGAGCTCTGTGGGATGTTCTACAGGAGCTTGGAAGATAATGGTGAGAACAGTGCAGAAGATGGAGGCCTGGCTTGTGAAATTTCAGAAGGAAGATTAAAGACTCTTATCAGGGCTGATGCTATTTTGATTGTGGAGTTTCTGTGGCTTTGGTTAGCTGGGGCTGAAGAATCAGCTGTGAATAACAAGATACCAGAATTACTGAAGTGAAAACTTTGCATTCATTACTGGGACTGCTGATGCTGGTCAGCTAGAGCTAAGAAATTAGTGGTGATTAAGAAGAGACCAGCACCATGGAGGTGAAATCTTCTGGGAAGTGTTTTCAGAGAGCACAAAGAGGCTGTGTTCCAGAGATAGCCAAGATTCTACCCCCTGCTGAGGCTGGACTTGGTAATATATAAGTCACCCAAGGTGGTACTGGTTTTGAAGGCATGAAGGGGTGATGAAGAGAAGTTGAGTCTCGGCACCCTGAGAGGCCTTGGAAGGCCATTGAAAGTGCAGCCTCAGTTGCAATTGATGGCCCAGGACTGAAGGGGTCATGCAAAGGAGTTGAGGCTTGGAACCATGAAGAGAGCCTGTGAGAGGCTATTGGTGAAGCCTAGTTACAGCAGAAGACAGCAGTGTTTTAGAGATGCCAGTACCATGAGATGACCACCAAGAACAGCAGCAGCAGTGGAAAACAGGTAGCTGGAGCCTAGAAGACAAGGTCTGTGCTACAAAGGGCAGAGCAAGAGAAGTAACCCAAGCCTTTGGAGGAGCCTAGAAGATGGTGGAGGGAATCCCAGACATTGGACCATTAGAGTCTGATTTTGCTTTTGATTGTGACTGTGCCCTGATATTTTTCCCCCTTGAAGGAAGAAAGTATTTTAGTGGAGCCCACAGTTTAAGAGACTTTGAATTGAAAAAAGACTGAATTTTAAAAGAGATTGCTATTTTAAAGGGATTGAAATTTTAATATGTAAGAATTTGTAAAGATTATGGGACTTTTAAGTTACTTAGATCTTGGGGATGAATAAGAAAGTAAAGGTTGAGGCTTAATAGTGATGTGTTTGTGTGTCAAGTTGACAAAAAGTCAATTGTGCTGGCTGGTTTTGTGTGTCAAGACATAAGCTGGAGTTATCACAGAAAAAGGACCCTCCCTTGAGGAAATGCCTCCTTGATATCTAGCTGTAAGGCATTTTCTTAATTAGTGATCAAGGTGGGAGGACCCAACCCATTGTGGGTGGTGCCATCCCTGGGCTGGTGGTCTTGGGTTCTTTAAGAAAGCAAGCTGAGCAAGCCAGGGGAAGGAAGCCAGTAAGAAACATCCCTCCATGGCCTCTGCTTCCTGACCTGTGTGAGTTCCAGTCCTGACTACCTTTGGTAATGAACAGCAAAGTGAATGTGTAAGCTAAATAAACCCTTTCCTCCCCAACTTGCATCTGGGTCATGATGTTTGTACAGGAAGAGAAACCCTGACTAAGACAATAGTTAATGTCGGTGATGAGCCAAAGTGTATGTAAATATATACATACATATACATATATACATAATACCTTCTCGTAACACAGAGCCATAGAATATTTAAGTATTTCCTAAGTGAAGAACACCTAGACGAGTGGTGTCTCAGTTACTTTCTGATCAAAGGTTCAGAGTCGTCTTGACAGACAGAACATATAACGGCAACATCGTGATGTGCCTTCTGTTGACTTCAGAAGAACAGCATACATGAGATAGCCAGCTTCAGCCAATACCATCTGGTAAAACTGTTCTAATGGTGTTCATTTAAATTTTGGGTCATATAGTTCATGTGTAAATTAGATTACTATAAATGCAGAACTTCACAAATGTTACCTAAGTCTACATTTGCATTTTACATGTATATGAGACCAAAGAAGACCCACACTATTTTCTCCCCATAAACAGAATTTAACTTGATCAAGTAGGCATAACGTCATGCACGTCTTCACAGCTCTTTCCACAATTACTGATAGAGTCAACCTTTAATAGTAGACACTTCATCCCATGGATCACAACTTTTATGTCGGGTCAGACATGAACAATTTTTAAGTATTTTCTCTTAAGCTCTTTGGTTGACTCACACAATATTCACTTAATGCTAAACACATTCCTCAACATATAAATGGCAGCAGGGTACATGTGTTTACATGACAGATGACACGTGGTTCAGGAGGACTGAACTAGAAATAGATTTGACTCTAACATTTTCTGGCTGGTTGACTTTTAAGAAACTTCATATATGCTCTGCAGTTCGGTTTCATCACTGAGGCAAAATGGTAACAATTCCTGTGTGTCACAAAGTTCTGTGCAGAGTAAGTGACTGAATCTGTGTCAGTGTTTGGAAGGGCAGTGACATATGCTAAGCACTTGGTCCTGGTGCCTGAAAACAGCAGGATAAAGGATCACAGAAAAGCCTGAGTGTGGTTATGTACTTAGTAAAATTCTATCTAAAACAGAAGTAGCCTAAATTCCAAAATGGCCTCCCCCTCATTGGTTTAGGGAAAATAACAAGTTTTTCATCTTACAAACTATCATGAAGATGAGACCAGAAATTTCAAATTACATTATTTTGACTAGATATGACCAGAAGAACCACTGACAAAAGCATATATAGTTCAAGGAAACTTAATCATATATGGGACAGAAATTCAACATGAAAACTAATCTAGCCCATATTAGCAAATCATCTACATAGTTAAAATTCATTCAAAAAACCAAGTAACATTTCCAAAAAACAATAACCACCAGGATGGAAATATGAACAGAAAATGTTACATAATACACAGGAATCTCTTAGGCACAAACCCCAGCACACATTCTTTAAGTTCTCAGGCTTACAGATACAGACACTATTCCTTTGTCCAAATTCATGAGATACTTTCCTGAGACGCTACAGGCAGAACATTGTTTATTCTGGTACTTTTGTGTTTTTTTCAGTTTTTATCTTGTTGTGATGAACACCATCCCATAAACAACAACAACGACAACAACAACAACAACAACAACAAGAAGGGCTTACAAAATCATGTCCACTGAGACATAGTGTAAAGGTCCCCCCAGGCTCCACAAAAGTCCATCTGAAAAATGAAAGCAACTGCACTGGACAGACCTCCCTAATTCCAGCACAGAAATGTAAAGCTATCCCATGAGTCTTCGAAAGAGGACACTGCATAAATACTACATTGTACTAAACATCCCTTAATTAAATTTAGCTTCAGAGACACGGAATCCTACATGTTAAGGGTTAATTATTTGATTCTGCACTTGTGTGACCATCTAGACTCAACATTGAACAGTTCACTCCTCTTTCCAATACAATCATGCCTAATTCACGTCTCCGCAAGGATACCTCTTTTGTAGTGTCATACACTCTGATGACAATCCTAGAGGCCTAAGATATGGCCAGGCCCAGACATCACATAAGACTTGCGGCACCAGAGAGAAGGGAGCTGGCACAGGGATTTTAAAGTGTTTTCCCTTAGAACATTACTCAATAAGTGCTGGCATAAGATGAAAATGAAAATTCATTAAACTGAAGGAGAGAGGCGTGGGCTGCATCCTGATCAAGGATCTAAACCACTGCGTTAGTGCACAGGATCTAACGGGCTCTCTGTAAATCAAGTTTATGGACTGGAAAGAATAAATAGTCCTTCAAGAATTCTTACAGACTTTAAAAGCTGAAAATTTGACAAGTGCAGAACTTACTATTTATATTTTGGCCATGGTTAACTGGGGTATATGTCAATATTTCAGTCATTTTGGCTCTCATTTGAAGACAGAAGAAAGGAAGTGAGAACGAAAATGTGTACAAAAGGGAACCCACGATATTGGTTAGATTAAGATGGCCATTATAGGGACTAATGAGATGGTTCAGCAAGTAAGACGTTTGCTGTAAAGTCTGACAACCACATGAAGTTGAAAGAGAATGAACTCCACAATTCACATTCTCTCTCTCTCTCTCTCTCTCTCTCTCTCTCTCTCTCTCTCTCTCTCTCTCTCTCAAAGGAAGGAAGGAAGGAAGGAAGGAAGGAAGGAAGGAAGGAAGGAAGGAAGGAAGTTAGCTAGTTACGTAAGTCAGAAAGTAAGTTGGAAAGTCTAGATAGTCACTTTGGGAAATAGAACACGGTTTCCTCAAACAATTAGAAGAGCAATAACACATGCCCTAGCAATCCCA
Source organism: Rattus rattus (assembly GCF_011064425.1). Taxonomy (NCBI): domain Eukaryota; kingdom Metazoa; phylum Chordata; class Mammalia; order Rodentia; family Muridae; genus Rattus; species Rattus rattus. The sequence continues at coordinate 180,455,603 of NC_046156.1, forward strand.
CCAGTATTTATCCAAACAGATGAGATCTGTAGAGAAGCATCTTTTGCACGGTTATGTCCGCTGCAGCACTACTCAAAACAGACATAAGATGGAAACGACCTAAGGGCCCATCAGAGACGACTCCATTGGTTGGGAGTGGCAGTGCAGACTTGTAATTCCAGCAGTTGGGAGGCAGACACTAAGGGTGGAACCTAGGCTACAGGGCATGACTCTATCTCAAAGAAATCCAAACAACGAAGCAGGAACAAGGACAATGACAGAATCCTGTCATTTGCAAAGATCGTGAATGGAACTGGGGGTCATACTAAGTAACAGAAACCAAACAGAGAAGAATAGAACCACATGCTCTCATCTTTATGCAGGATCTAAAACTGTCCTCTCGCTCCTGCATGCAAACTAATTCTAGCTAATATTCTAGCTAGTATTATAGAATAGAATGGCGGTTGGAGGCTGGAGACAGTGCAGAGGTGGGAGGCAGAAAGTTAGAGCAATGAGTACCAAGGCACAAAGAGACAGAAATCAGTTCTGTGTGCTGCTGCTCAGCGCCATGATCACAGGTAAGGATGCTGTCCATGCCTTTCAAAGCTGGAAGCTTTGGAATATTTGGACGTGAGGCTGAAAATATAAATATGCTGGACCTGCATACGCTCATCCTGTGCTATCCCAATAGTGTGTGTAATTGTTTTGCGTTGCTAAAGACTCTCTGGGGTAGGTAGTCTGGTACCTTTTTATGGGATCCTGAGGCTCATCTAGATCCTGTCTAAATATAGAGCTGGGCTCCCCGTGTATGGAAGGTCACCAAAGGAGGCCATTTGTACAGCATAGTTATTTCCTTCAGTCAAACCACAAGCACTCAGGATGGACACAGTCTTACTTTTCCCACATGTGACCTATGCCCTCCTATGTGGCAGTATGCACCTGACTGAAGAAAAGCTGAAAAGTCAACTCCTTGGTCTATAGCTCACCACTGATCTTTTTCTACTCAAAGACAAAAACGCCCTCTTATCCGGCTCTATCGACAGTGCTTTCCTTTTCCTTTTATTAAAAAAAAAAAAAAAAAAAAAAAAAGACAAACAAAAAACAGGGTTTTAGGTAAAACAGAGGTAGAATTCAGAAAATCAAAGTGATTAGAGCTAAAAGCCACTAAGAATTAGTTCCTGTGGGGTTTTAAGAGGACCAGAAACAAAAGCTTGCTTCCTCTTCTCAACACTCCCAATCGATCACCATTTATTTCTCCTTCATATTCATTAATGACACCAAAGTGTGCCAGAATCTTAGTGACTACAGAAATGATAGATCGTAAATGCTAATGATGACATGTTAAAGAATACATTGCCCTATTCGAATAAATTCTATGAACAGTATGTTTTTGGGACAACCATGTCCATTTATTTAAAAAAAAGATAAACTGAGATACTGTGGCTGCTTGAATAGGAATGGCCCCAGTAGGCTCATGTGTTTGAATGCTTGGCTCATAGGGAATGGCACCATCATGAGGTGTGGCCTTGTTGGAGGAGGTATGTCACTGTGGGAATGGGCTCTCAGGGTCTCATGTGCTATGCCCAGTGTGACACATTAGTCTCTGCTGCCTGCTGATCAAGATGCAGAACTCTCAGCTCCTTTCCAGTACCATGTCTGCCTGGGAACTGCCATGCTCCCCACCATGATGGTAATGGACTAAGCTTCCCAAACTATAAGCTAGCCCCAGTTAAATGTTTTCCTTTATAAAAGTTGCTGTGGTCTTGATGACACATCACAGCAATAACAATAACTAAGACACATACTCTTAGTAAAGGACCAGGAAGAAAGGGAGAACTCACAAAGGAGTGCTTCAAAGCATACATGTGGGAAACAGTAATGGCTCAGAGTCAGTGGGTGCTAACCTGCTGCCTTCTCCAGGCCAGAGGAACAAGTAGCAGAAACCAGCAACTGAATGTTGGGAAGGGGCAGATATAAAATGCTCGACAGCTCGGCAGGACAGAAAAAAAACTCGCTAAAACAACAAACTACCTCAAGGTGACTCCCAAAGGAGAAGTCTCTCCTTCCCCGTCCACCTTCCTGCCTTTGCTCCTTCTGCTGGACACATCAGAGACCGAGAAGTCTGGGTCCACATGAGCAAGAAGGGTAGACTGTGGGGTGTGGAAGGATGAGTGGATGTGGACGGGAAGATAGATGGGTCCTGGAAGCTGGAAAGGGAGCTCTGAGAACTCTCTGTGTCAAGATGATGCCCCATCCCCAGGGACTCGCTTGAAAGAGACGTAGGAGAACAGAAACAGAGCGAAAAGTACAAAATGAGAATCCGGTTCTCCCAGAAAGTAATTCATTTTTTACTCCTCAGCAAACTTACTTTTTCAGCTGATGTCCCAATCCAAACCGCTCTTTTGTCGAAATCTGAAAGACATCAACCGTGGGCACTGAAAAGGGGAGGGGGAGGGGAGGGACACAGTTAAATTCTGACTTGAGACTCATGCACAAAATGACTGAGTTGTTACTGATGTGCATGTGCAGACACCCGCACACGGATGAGGGATGAACACTGCTCTTCGCAACATCGTTTAAGTTACATTAAGTGTGAAATATAAGATAAGTACAGGTTGCATGATTATGCAAATATCTGTCTACGCTGATATTTAGTACACAGGAATATGAAGAAGAATCTCAAAATAAGCACCACACTTTGGACAGTTCAGGTAACATTCTTAAACTGTAAGTGCAATGTGTTGATATACAATGCTAGTTTTTAAACAGCAGGAAATGAAGATAAAGCACAGATTTATTTTTCACTGTATATGTTCTTGATGTCTGTATTTTATCATATACATGTATGTATGTGTGTATGTGTATGTGTACATATATAGATACACGTTATATATATACACTTACATAACTCTCAAAATTAGTGACTTACCTTAAATAGTTATTTAAAGAAGTAAAAATGATCATTTGATTTTAAATATTTTAAATTTGAAATGGTTAATTTGATATTTGTAGAGGAAGGGTGAAAATGGTCAATAAAAGGTAGAGAGCATTGGAGTAGAAATATGCACCAGAGCTGTGAATCTGAAACAGCCATTGTTCACACATTTGTAAAACTGTGAGGCCAAACTACTCAGGGAGTAGACACTGCTGGGGAGGAAAAGCTGTACATTCATGAGTTCTCAGGCATCCGGCACAGAAGCCTGAGGTAGGACAGCCCAGAGGGTGGAGTCTCCAGAACACTAGATGATCAATGTACATTCATAAAATGCTTTCCAAAAAAAAGTGAAATAACAAATTATCAATTAAGATGAGAGCTGGCCCTTGGTCCTGTGAAAGCTCAATGCCCTAGTGTAGGGAAATGCTAGGGCAGTGAGGCTGGGGTGGGTGGGGGAGTGGGGGAGCACCCTCATAGAAGCAGAGGGGAGGGGAAACAGAAAAGGAGGATAACCTTTGAAATGTAAATAAATAAAACAACCAAAAGAAAAAAGATGCAGAGTTAAGATGAGTACTCAAGACTGGTCACATGGCATTCAGCATTATGAAGCCACAGGAAATGTTGATTTGTATGTGAAGTGATGGCCCCATAACCTTGTCCTTGTGGATTAGAAGAGAGGAAAGAAGAAATGAAGGGAGCAGAAGAAGCTATAATAATAAAATCTGACAGTCAAGAAAACACTGCACTGTAGGAGCAACTGAAAGGGGATTTGAGGTCAAGGGTTTTATTGAATTTTCCAGATGGGGGATAAAAGTTTCTTAGTGAGAATTTTCTGGGAGGAAAAAAAAGTGGAATAGAGTAGAAAGGAAATAGAGTTGTGTAAAAGTGGAGGAAAACTCATGCACAAATCACAGTGTGACACCACCTGGGCACCCAATGTGCCAGAACAGTGAGGGTTGGGAAGCCATGCTCAGTCACACACATTGCACAGGTGTTGGTCCACGCTGCCCTACTCAGGATGGGTGCACACCCTTCCCCAAACACCCATGAGTTCCATCTAAAGATGTTCTAACCCTTCTGTAAAAGCGAAGGACACTGGTCATCTGTCCAATTTCATGTGTTCCAAATAAGAAGTCACTGCAATCGAAAGAAAAATCCTGAAAATGTTATGCAATATTTTTTGTAAGAATAGGATTTTTCAGTAAGTAGCCAGAGAGAGATGGCCCAACGGATAAATGAGCTGGCTGCTCCAGCAGACGACCCAGGCTCAGTTCCCAGCACCCACAATAAGGTTCATAAATGTCTGTAACTCCAGGTGCAGATCAGATGCTCTCTCCTGGCCTCAAGTGTAACACACACACACACACACACACAAGCATGCACGTGCACACACACACCAGTGCACAGACATACAAGCAGACAAAACACACATAAAATAAGAATAAATCTTTAAAAGAGAAAAAAAAAGGAGTATGTTGTGTTTTTCCCCAAGACTTCAAACATCAAATCTTCTCGTGGGTAAAAATAAAAAGTGACTAAGAAGAGAAGGGACAGAAATCCAAAGGGTCTTAGCACACTTTTAAGGTAGAGCAAGGTCCAAAGACACTGGAAAAATTAAAACCCTTCAGGGGAGAAAGTGGAGGAGATAGACAGAGAAGGGAAATGGCAGTGGTGTTTATCCAGCAAATATTAAAGGTAATTCTAAAAATAACAAACAAATTTTAAGATTTAGTCATTGCATAGAAGACTAGACAATGAGTGTCCATACTTTATCAAAATGATTAATTTTTAAGGAAACTATAATAACAAATATTGACTCACTCCTCAGTAACAGTACAATCTAAATGACCTAAAAACTTAGGAGTACACCAAAACAGCTCATAAAATGCTACTTTAAAGATATTCCAAAGCTCCAGTGATAAAATGACTAATCCTGTTAAACTGGATGTAATTAACCATAAGTAATTCTTTTTAATGAAATGATATAAACAAGTCAAGGAAGCAGCATGGAGAGCACAGGGAAACTCAACACTATCTTTAGCTTTTAGTAACTCTAAAAGCATTTTATGCAAAATGTTAACAATGTTTTAAAAACTTAATAACTTCCCGAAAACCAGTAATAATGAGTTGAAAATTATTCTGAACTATAAAGTTTGAGCCAGGACTTGTGGATAAACTCATCTAAAATAGTACGCTTCATCGAATAAAGGAGCAGAGCAAAGGAGGCCACAGCTCCTAGAGCAGTGAGGTGGGAGTGTGGGGGAGGAGCTCCCTCAGAGAGGCAAAGGGGAAAGAGGAAGAGTGGGGATGAGATGGGGGGATCATGGAGGGGTAACCAGAAAGGGTGATGCCATTTGAAACGTAAACAAATGAAGTGATTAATAATAATAAAAGAGAAACCATGACAAATACTCTCTTACAAGAAAAGTAGGTCTACACCACTGTGGAGTACTCATCCCTAAACAGAATTTCTATAGCTCAGGAAACAGGACCAAGAACTGGTTGGGAAGAATACGGGAGAGACACACTGGGGAAGAGTTCTGTGAGTCTTCAGGACATAGCATGGCACTGAACACATGGCCTCATCACAACTCTGGTTAGTTGCAAAGGATCCACAAGCCTGGGACCATGTTCAGGAGGCCTTAACCCTCAGAGTGTCTACACCAGGGGTTCTCAACCTGTAGGTCATGGCCCCCTTGGGGGGGGTCAAATGATCCTTTTGTACAGTCACCCAAAAACTATCTTTATATCATATATTTAATTATAGTTCATAACAGTAAAAAAAGCACAGTTATGAAGTAGTAACAAAAATAATTTTATGGTTGGGGTCGCCACAGTATGAGGAACGATATTAAGAAACATTAGAGAAGGCTGAGTACCACTGGCCTACAGGCAAGCTAATGTTTTCTTCAGTGGTAATAGCCACTGATAAGTTGCCTGTGTTCCAGTAAATAACATTACATTCATGCTCATCCAAGCAACTATAATTAAACTCAGTGGGACACACACATGAGCACACGAATATGTGCATACACACAGAGAGAGAGAGAGAGAGAGAGAGAGAGAGAGACAGAGACAGAGACAGAGACAGAGACAGAGACAGAGACAGACAGAGAGACAGACAGAGAGGACATCAATGTAGGAGGAGTTTGTTGTACTGAAGAAAGGCTTCAGCAGAAGAGGGAAGAAGTAAGAGAGGATAGTGTGTGGGTGGGGTATAAAGGTAAAATTTTATTAAACTGTCAATGGAATTTGTGAATTTGTAAAGGGCTTCAAAGACTACCAAGCTGTTGTCCTGTATACACTTCTGAGAAGTAAAAACTTCACATGGGAGGGAAAAGAAAAAAAAAGAAATGTCTATTCTCCCAGATTTCACACAAGATTCATTCAAGGTGAAAAAAAATAGAATTTGACAGAAAGAGAGATGTATTTTCACATTAAAATAATAGAAAAGTTAATAAAATTTTCTTATTTCATATAATTTTCTTTGGGACATGAAGGCTTCATAGCAATAATGAGCTATTCAAACAAAAGACCTTACTAATGGCAGTTGTTCAACATTTCCAACAAAGGAGGACATGCGCCTTTAATCATGAAACCTCCCTACAGATCAACAATTCTATGTAATGCATATTACTGTAACAAGCTTAATAGTGTTTAAACCATAAACAATAAAAAAATCATCCTTATCTTTAATTTCAAACTATACAACACGTGTCCTATTTCTTCTGTGCTTTTTCACTCACAGTCAGATTAGCACCAACTAAATACTGTACTGCAAATTAGTGCTAGTCATATATTCCTAGAACATAGGAGGGAATGATTTTCAAAAATAACTTCTAAGTAGGTCAGTCTAAATCTTGGATTACTCACAAATTTTTACAAGTTTCTTTTACTATAAATGTTGATACCTCAAAGACAAACTACAAAACACCCCTCAAGAAATACCATCTCATTTATCCCACACTCCTGCCTCCTAAAGCTGAGGGATCACCTCAGAAGAGTGGGCAAAAAAGACTGTAACAGTGGGAAGAACTGGTCAAATACAGCCAAACGGTGTTTCCTGGACACAGTAAGTTTGGAATTCACAGAAGCTGTGGCTAAATGCACGGGATCAAGCCAGCCAAAATTCCATAATGGATGGGGAGACTTACTCTGCCTTCTACTTCAGAAGCTACTGGCCATTGATGGCTACTGTGACAGAGAGTGGGAGAGTGAGTTTTCTTCAGGGATTTGAGAAACTGCTCAGGCTCCAGTAGGTGACCCTCAACTAGCAAGTAGCTACAGCACTGAGTAGCCTCAGAAGGTTTATAAAGGAGAGGGACAGGGTGTGTGAGAATACAAGCTGGGGGGAATATGCCTGTGACCTTCATCACGGGAGAATGGAGGAAGGAATTAGAAGAGAGTGGATTTGATCAAAGCGCATAGCATGCGTGTAGAAATTTCTGAAAAAAAAATAATGTAATTATTGTCCACAGTATAAAAATTGCCTTCTAAATAAGATTTAATAAAAAAATTTCCATCATTTTATCTGCTTGCAATAATTAAAAATTGTAAGTTAGGACAACCCCAATTTTTGTCCTGGAAAAAAATTGGTTGTCTCTTTTCAGTCATGGTATCTCTGTACCTTCTCATATGTATGCACCACGGTCCATTTTAAATCGAGTTCTCCCAAAGTTTTCAACAAGAAGTAGTAACTACTGGAAGAATTTACTAGTAAGACAGATATGTAAGTAGAAAATTGAACAACCTACAATTTAACTAGTGTGTTAGGGAATTATGAGAAAAGCAGCCAAACCGCAGGCAAATGGAGTAATAAAAAAAGTTGAAGAAAATTTTACTATTAAAAAACAAACAAACAAGTCTAAGCTAACTTCCAGGGACCTGCTTGCTGGTCCCAAATGCCCACCCACCCTGTGAGAGAGAGCGTGCAAAGCCATCAGTCACAAACTCATCTCATACGAGGGGCAAATGAACCACACACAGGCAGTAAGTTCTTGAAGACTGATCATAACGAGTCAGGTCAGCCCGGCAGGATTTCCATCCTCCTGAGGTTGCTGGTTCCTCTCCTGCTCTACCCATGTTGAGTTGATGGCATAACACCATTCATGAATAAAGATATATGAGGAGATTTCTGAGATCATGTAAGAAAACTCCAAGTAAATAAGACCACAGTCTTGTAATCTCTGTTCCTCCAATACAGAAGGTGTTCCTGGGATGGGTTTCATGCCACTCCCAGGGCATGTCCTTTAGATAAGGGGTAGACATCTTAGCCCTTATCATCATTCAGCACAATGGCTTCGAGCTCGACTTGCCATTGTGACTATATACAGCCTCCACTAACGTGACCTTGCCCTCCTCACTGTATGCAGCATGATCTCATGAGCTTTGCTGACATGACCTTGCTTAACCCTCAGAATTTAAATTGTCTAATGCCCTTAAGGAAGTTGGCTGTATCAGGAGACTACTACTCTAGGTTCACACTGGCGAACAGAGCAGCAACAAGTCACAATCTTCTGGAGACTCGAAGTGAGGATCTGGCACAAACAGTTATTAAGACTTGCTCTCAGGAGACCCCAGTAAACCCAGTAAGCAAAGCAGAGAACATGACTGAAAAAGAACACTGCAGTAGGGGCACAAAATGAGGTCTATCCCCTTTGGTGCTATCCTGTCAGTAGGAGTCAAGCATGGATTACATCTGAGAGTATATCTAGGCCACTGTTCTCATAGGAGTCATATCCAAATTGTGGGAGTGTAGGGCACCTATGTAAGGAAGCAGACTGTCTTCGTACAGTCTACCTAGGATCTGTGAGCTGTTAGCTAGAGCCATGCAGGGCTGGGAAGATGCTGTCAGGGTAGGGAACCAATGCTCCTAAAGGGTGTCAAGGGAGCAGGGTGTGACAGCAAACAGTTCCCAGCCCAGCTTCCCAGCTGTCAGAACTTCAGGATATAGGTCACCACGACGCTGTTTTCCTCTCCAACTCTTATTGGAAGAGAAAAAAAAAATAAAAACTTACAAAACCTTGTGAAGAGCGTTTCAGCGCCTGCTGGACAAACTGAAGAATCACAGCTAAGAAAATGAATCCTGGACAATCCCTGGCTAAGGATCTCAGCTAACATTCAAAACAATACGGACTGGATTAGAAAAACCAAACAAAAGCCCAGATGGTCCACAGGGTATACTGTGGGGTCAGTTTAGAACACAGAAAAAATAAATATGTAGAGTGGTCATTCAGTTCAACACTGAGTTATAAACTAAATCAATGGGCGGAGTAGGTGATAGGCTGGCAAAAACACAAGTCCTTGGATAGGAGGAATAAAAGAATAATAGAAATGATAGGTAATATGAAAGACAATAGAGTTATATGTGATCAATACACATGTTAGGATTATATGGACAAGACTTCATTTCATCTCATAAACCTGGTGCTTCAGTGAAATTAAGTAACATAATTTTATCCTAATTTAAATATTTTTAAAAGGTCAGACATGAGAACCCATTGCCTTTGAACCACTGTCAGGATAAAATTAAGCAGGCACACCTTGTGTCAAGAAACATGCTTTTTGGACCTTGTCCATCATGATGAAAGCCCAAAGACCTGGACATGTCAAGTGTGAGGCAGACTCTGGTCACCAACATCAGTGCAGGCCAGCTGATCACCATATAAACTGTTGGTCATTAATGCAGCATGACGTCTTTCCAACTTAATGAGACATTTAAACCCTCCAGCTTCATATCCCACGTGACTGAAAACCAGTGGGGTGGGGAGCACTTCAGTCAACCCCAAGTGAACCCAATGAAAGCTCACGAGGAACAAAGTCTTGGGGTGATCACAGAAGAAAGTAACTAGATTAATATCAGCAGATGAAATTGGAATATTTTGTGTGTGTGTGTGTGTGTGTGTGTGTGTGTGTGTGTACACTCAATGGTAGGAAGATGCATTTGGGCAAAAGTTGCTTATAGTAGAATACCTTGCTTTTAACAACGCTATCCCACAGGAATCCAAAATGCAAACGTGCTTGCACGACCTCCACTTGTTATGGTTTTCTGAGGAAATTCTCTGGGAGTCATGGGTAGGATAAACAGGGAAATGAAGTAACCAAGTCTAAGGTCAGTCCAACATATCTGTCCGGAGCTACACCTGTGCTCAGACCCTCTGAGGCGTCCTTTTGTTTGTCTTACAGAAACGGTTTGAGCCTCTTGAGTTCAGCATTATCTGTGCCATTTCCATAATTATATGGGTGATACATCATCTTGCTTAGCACAGAACCCACACAGTTATCAAGATGCCTAACAAGTTCACAATTAGCAAATGCACATCCATTTTGCACAGTTCATAGTTAATCTTCAAAACAACAGAGAAAGAAGACTAACCTGGGCCATTTAGGTACTGTGTAAGAGAACAGTGTAATCGGACAATAATAGGTTCTGTTCGAATCACTTCCCAGGCCACAGCAATTTCCTCCTGCACAAATACATGGAAAGAATAAGTCTGGCTTCTTTTAGACCTCAAAATAAGAAAAAATAACACCCAAATTTTAAATTTAGGTTAATAGAATGCATACATTATAAAGGTCTACAAATTATTTCAAAAAAACAGTATTTTGTAAAAAGAAGGCCAAAACATTCATTCATTTTGAGTTCCTGTATGACAATAAAAATGAGAACTTATATAATGAATTGCTATTATAACAGACATTTTACAATATATGGAAAAACAATGAGAAAGATGTATTATCTCAGCTTCATTGATCAATCTTCATAAATCACTTTAACAGCTGCAGGAGGAAATGGTGCTATAAAATAATCCAAGCTGAGTCTCTTTCAATAAAGATAAATGTACATTAAATGTACCAGTCATACTATAGAAACTGATACTTACATCCAGGAAGCTGACATCAATGTGCAGATCAATATCTACATCATCGATAGCTCCATATTCCCTAAAAGCAAAGATTAACACGAATAGTTTCATTTTTAAAAAAATAGTTTGCACATGATTGGTTATTTTAATTAATAGTGTAGTCACTAACTCTGATTGGTGACTTTACGATCAGAAGTGACCTTGGATATGAGTAAAGTAATTCAGTTTACTCTGATTGCTCTCTTTCTTGGCCTATTTATACAACAGAACACACACACACACACAGACACACACACACACACACACACACACACATATACATAAATTCAAGAGTTGCTTGGGTCATGGTACCAAATAGTTCCCAGTTCCCTGAGTCACAGTCGTCTCCCGTATGTGACTGCTCCAGTATCACCAACCACTCAGAGGAAAAGGAACTGATCTTAACTGAAGAAAGCAGTTTCTGATGTAAGGAGGTAAGGGGGACACACAATGAAATGGAAATGGATACTTCTTCTACCTCCAGCATTGGTGACTTGGAACCTGGTCCATGTGCTGTTACACAGTATTAAAAGTATGAGTAGCCATGAGTCTGACACAGTGACAACAACTAAGTCGTGATAGGGTGACCCACATGGAGGAATTACAGCCAATCCAGTTTGAGATTGTTTGTTCTCCCACCTTTCTTTTTTTCCATGTATATGCTAAAAACTGTATCCCTGGGTCATAAAAAGTCATTATGAAAACCAACTTTTGTACAGAATAGTTTTTAATTTAATGAAATTAAATTTTCCTCTGAGTGGTAGGTAATACTGGACAATCACTTGGGGGGAGACTACTGCGACTCAGGGAACTGGCACAATTTGCTACCATGAACCAAGCACCTCTTGAAATTATGTGTAGTATGTTTATGTGTGAATGAAAACAAAGAATAGCAGTTTTAATATTCTTCACATACATGTCATTTATGCAAGCATCAAACTAGTCCAATGGTTAATAACCACCACTTTATTTCACTCTATATTGAATACCAGTCTAAAGATCAATGAACGATACCATCACATCCTTACATAGTAAACAATTTAACATTACTAATAGTGAAGAAATTAATAAATAGGTAAGTAAAAACATAGTCAAGTGGAAAACAGTAGAGTTAATGGGGTTACATTATACTCGGGCCAGTGACTCTTACTGAATGCAGTGGGCCACGCACACCAGACACCCATGCAGGAGGGATACTTGTTGAAATGGGTTCCAGTGGAAGAGGGGCATAATGAAGAAAGAGAATGGAAATAACTTAAGTTCATTGGATGAATACATGAGGGTGTCAAAAAACTTAAAATGTCTATGGGGTGTCTATCCATCTATATATACCCAAACCCAACCCTGTGTGTAGTGTGTAAAACACGGAGCAGGCACTGACTTTGATCCCTAGGACCCATGTGATGGAAAGATAGAATCAATGCCTCCAAGGTGACTCAGACCTCTACAGGCAAATGCCCTCAAGCATATGTACACATGTACACATGTACACATGTACACATGTACACACACACACACACTGCAATCTATTAAATAATGAAAATAAATATTCTACTTTTTTGATTACCTCATTTGTACTTTTCTTCCATCATCTTAGATTTCCTGGGCTTTTTGTAATGCCCAATAAAGATTATGTCTAGAAGATCTCTTTTACCTTACCCTCATAGGCATTAAAGAATGTTTGTATGAATACAGTGTCCATTTTAAGATTATTTTTTAGAAAGGTGTACATTTTATAAAAACACATACCTAGCCTGTATTCAGAAAGGCGATGCTATTATATATCAGAAATAGATAAAGTGTATAAAATTAACTCAGCAGCATCATCTTCTTGGGAGATAGGGTCTCACTACCTGGCCAGATTGGTTTCAAACACATAGATCTCCTGATTCAGCTTCATACGTGTGATATTGCAGGCGTGAGTCACCATACCTGGACAGATGTGTTGGCTAGTCTTATATTAACTGACACACAAACTAAGAGTTATCTGAAAGGAGGGGACCTCAGTTGAGAAAATAACCCCATAAGACCCAGCTATAGGGCAATTTCTTAGTAATTAATGGGGAATGGCCCAGCCATAGAAAGCAAGCTGAGCAAACTAGAAGTAGAAAGCCACTAAGCAGCACTCCTCCATGGCCTCTGCAGCAGCTCCTGCCTCCTAGATCCTGCCCTGCTTGAGTTCCTGTCCTGACCCATTTCAATGATGAACAGTGATAAGGATGGACGACATGTAAGCCAGATGAACCCCTTTCTTCCCCAACTTGCTTTATGGTCATGGTGTTTTGTCAAGGCAATAGAAACCCTGACTAAGACACCAGACATCACCATTTTTGCTTCGATCTCCCTCTAATCTTCACATATGGTACACAAGGGATTCTTTCTTGTTATTTCTCTTCTTCAATATGATCAGTGCTTTCTGTGTTGTTCTTCATAATCAAATATTTAAATGGTTGCAATTAAAACCTAGCAACTGTGAAACAAATAAAACACCTGAATGCATTTGATGCTTTGCACCATGAATACAGACAGAATGTTCCCTCAGAAGGAAATCTCTGCATACCTGTGTCCTTACAGTAATTTCTGTGATCATGAAGTCAAATGCATGGAATGACTTATTGGAGGCTCTCGACATTTATTTAACTGTTATTAAAGGGATTAGAACTACTTGGAATCACAATGGCCAGTCTATCAAGGCTAGGACTTCGTTTCTTCTTCATCACCACACCTCCTCTTCCTCTCCTCTTTGCAATTCCATTAGTAGAATATCTGAGTTTGTCTTAGCTTGAAGACTGTGGTTAAGAGGCAGGAGGAGGGGTTGAGGATTTAGCTCAGTGGTAGAGCCCTTGCCTAGGAAGCACAAGGCCCTGGGTTCGGTCCCCAGCTCCAAAAAAAAAAAAAAAAAAAAAAAAAAAAAAGAGGCAGGAGGAAAGACACAGACATATACAAAATCCTAACCCACAAAAGAGTCTCTAAGTAGCTTAAAGGATCTAATAGAAAAGACTGATTGATTAGCAGGTGGCATGCTTAATTTTAAAACCATTCATTGTGACAATTAAGATAGTTATTTCATGTATGATTTCTAAAAATTTTTTTTAAATCAAAACTTAGTGTCTTCTCTATTTATGACACTGTTTATTTAAAGACAGTGAGGTACATGGTCACAGGCATTCTGCGTCACCATGGCAGAGTACTAGTGAACAACTAAGAGGCAATTTGCAGTGCTGTCCAGACACGTCCCTGAAAATGGTTCCACTGGTGTCACCATTCAGAGTTCACAAATGGCACTAAGCATATACAATCGCATTTCTGTGCTGATGTCCTCTTTCCTTAATGCTGGCAATTTCATGGTTTCCATTGAGATTACAAGCATGATTACAGTTTGTCCAGATGGAATGACCCAGTTATCAACACCTCTTCTGAGCCTGAATCACTTTCCATGGGTCTTGACAACAGAGGGCAAGTCAATGAGTGGTGGGGGGGTGAGGGAGGAAGGAACAGAGGGAGAGAGAAAGGGAAGGAGGGAGAAAGGCAGGCGCATGGCAAGCCTTGGAGAGCAAGGCAGAGAGCAGCCCTGCTCCATGTCTTCAGCACCAGTTCCTGCCTCTGTGTTCCTTCCCTGCACTTCTGCTCTGGCAGCCTGCAGTGACGGACTATAAGATGTAAGCAGAAATACACTCCTCCCAAGAAAAGAAATGCTCACAAGACATTCAAATATATATTAAATATATTTAATATGTACACTGTATTGAATATTAGAGTATGCTGGTTTTCCTTTCTCGATAAACCCCAGTGTGTTAATTTTACTGTTACAATAGTTACAACAACTTGAATCAAATTATCTGTGAACATGTTTATTATAAAAACATTTTAGATACCTAACTTTCACTTATTAACTATCAAATATATATATATTATATCCACAATTCTACCACAGGTTCTTGAGAAATGTTGACTATGATTTAATTGTTTCTGCTTTCAACCACAGGGCAGTGCTGTTTTGAGACGATACTTAGGAAGAAACACACACCTCCCTGTGGCATCTGAAACTCTGCGGCTTGCAGGTCACTCTCAGTGTGTGTTTCTGCCCAGTGTGGGAGATGCGTGTGAATGGGACAAGCAATGTGCACACTTAGCCATCGGGAAGAAAGTCTGGGAAGATTAAAGCTTTTCTAAGACTGCTATCCAACACGGCTATAAAATTTTCTAAAAGACAAGCTGAGAAGACTTTAGAGGCAGATGAGAGAGAAATATGAACTTCTTTGAAACAATAGTGCATTCATAAGATGAAAAGAACAGAAAGTTGCTGTGATTTTGTGGTCATTTTTACAAAAAACCCTTGGTTTTGCTTGAACAAAGTCCAGGGTTGGGAGCAGAGGCAGGCACGCAGGATCTGATCTACTGAAGCTTACGTCTCAATTACATTTGTGCATCTGGAAAACATTCCTTTCAGTTTTTTTTGTACTGTGAACATCCCTCATCAGTTCCTGATTTTCACTTAAGAGATTTTTTGGGGTTGGGGATTTAGCTCAGTGGTAGAGCGCTTGCCTAGCAAGCACAAGGCCCTGGGTTCGGTCCCCAGCTCTGAGAAAAAAAAAAAAAAAAAAAAAGAAAAAAAAAGAGATTTTTTTAATGCCCTTAATCCAGAGTGTGGAGAATCAGTATGCTAGACAGGGTGGTATAAACCTGCAGGTTGAGACCTTCGTTTGCTGAATCACAGACTTCTGTGGTGACAAACACATTTAAGACCTCGATGGCTCAATGCTAATGATTTAATACCTCACCTCACATGGCACTAGGGTAGTCATTGTCATCACTGAGGTGCCAAGGGGGACGACATCCAGAAGACACACAGACTCACTGTCCAGTGTACATAATACATTGGCGAGAACTACTGTATGCGTATGCCTAGGACCAAAGGTGTCAGGCAAAGACAATCTAATCATGTGACAAAGAAGAGGAAGCAGTTCTTAGGAAAGAGGTAGATAGAAAGTTAAGAGGACCGGAAGAAAGTAGACATCTTTAGTTACGCCATGTCTTTTAGAATGTAACAGTTTGCCATTATCCATCTAATGCTGCCCATTGGTTCCTCCAACCATCCAATCCCCAGAATACTCTGGTTCTCCAAACATCAATTCAGAGAGGCTTAATCCAGCAGCCTCTTGGTAAAATAAGATTAAAATGTACAACCCCCAAGAACCTGGGAGCATCCACAGTGCATCAGGCTGTACCTGCAGTAAGAGGTTGGGTATGCACTGGGACGATGCGATGTTTTTAAAGGGAAGATGTCATCATCACAAAGGATCAGTTATTTGCGATTGACATTTGGTATTTCACAAGGTGACAACCAAAACCATCTCTTCTCCAGAGTGATGAGAAATTTCCTTCCATTTCTAAAAATTACTCATCTCAAATTGTTTTCAAATGACGCTAATCCACACTATTTTAGGAACACATGACCAGAGAACTACATTTACAATGAAAAGCACACTAGTACATCTTGCTAACATGACTCAAGATGAAACTCATTTAGTCTGACCACCAGATATTTATCCTGCAGGATCCAACACACCTCCCATTCACAAGACTGCAAAGTCATCCCCAACGCTTAAACACACAGGTCCATGCGGCCACTACCTTGTTTTTGATGGAGGGACAGATTGAGCTTCCATTATCAATTTTAGTAATAAATCTCTTATGAATTGCTTTTTCTATATCAGTGTTTGCCTACATTTAAAAGGGATTTGCTTCAACCTATCCAATCAGCTATTTCTATCTCTTATAAGGAGCTCAGATGTGGTTAGCTGCCTTTCTCATTAGGTGTCACATTATAAAGGGAAAAAAGAAAGACACCAAATAGCCTATCGTGCATATTAAGGTACTTTTGCTTTTCAAACTCCATTAAGTTCTTATGCATCTCAATTAAGCTAAAGAACTGCTAATTAGAACAGTCTGCTTTCAATAGACTTAGAACTCTGCAAGGAGGAGTCCAATGCCTTCTGCCTAAATAACCATTTCTCAGTATGTCTAAGGATTGGAATAGGCTATAAATTCATTTTTATTTACTTAAAGTAAATTGAACAAGTTTTTCTGTTGTTTGCTTCATATCATGAGACCTAAAGAGGTTACTTATTCTGCAATCGTCCTTTGTAACTAGAAAAAAAAAAATCGAGACAAGGCAAGAACATGGTTTGTACTGAGATTTAAGTGAGATCAAAACTGTTATAAGAAAAATAGACCAGAAGAAAAAATTCAAGTCATTGTTGACTTTTAGGTATTTCATTTGGTTGGAACTTCAAGCACTTATGGAGTTATAACACATCGTACTTGTCAATAACATTGTTACTGATAGAAAATATAAATGAATCACCACACAGGCCAGATAAATACTGGGTGAAGACACAAACATTTCACAGTCATATGATAGCTCAGGAAATATGGAAATGTGTTTTAGAAAAGTCTTAACTTAAAAAAAGCATCTACTAAAGCAATTCTTTAAACAACAATATATGTTTTTTAAAGATGTATTTATTTTATTTATATGAGTATACCACTAAAGCTGTCTTCAGACACACCAGAAGAGGGCATCAGATCCTATTACAGATGGTTGTGAGCCACCATGTGGTTGCTGGGAATTGAACTCAGGACCTCTGGAAGAATCAGTCAGTGCTCTTAACTGCCGAGACATCTCCTCAGCCCAACAATATATGTTTTGAGAGGAAGACGGGAAGCTGAATTCTGGTTGAATCATATTCTTACTTCAGCCTTCTACTATCGCTATTATTGTATGTAAAATCAAAGTTTTAAATTTTCAAGAAAAGTTCCACTATCATAGGAAAAAAAAGAAGCCATGGTTTTGGATAATTTACTGGTGGCTCCTACACTACCCACGTGGATTCACTCTGGAAGACTGAACGTTCACAGCGCTTATGCTGGACCATACTATAGATCAACTCTGGGGTGATCAGAACTATCCAGCTAAGATTTTAAAGTCTGTAAAAACTTCATTTACCAAAGATAATCGCACAATTGTATGTGTATGATGGATCTCCAAAAACAAGAGAGATGTTCGGGAACATGGTCCTCACTTATTTAGGCCAGAGGAGGCACTGAGTGGTTATTTCTCAAATCTAAATGAAGAACATGACCACTGTAAATTAATGCTGTGTGGACTTGTCAAGTGAAAATATTTGTTCACCTTCTCAGTAAACAGGTGTGTCCACCGGAGAGGTTGAGTGATAACTAGACAATGTGTCCTTTTGTCCCTTTTCAGATGATGCCACTACCAACTGTCAAGAACCCACCATGAATCCTTTATTTTGTATAACATCTCCATACCATGTTAAGTTCCAGGATCATGAGTCAAAAAGCCAACCAAATCAAGATACAACAAATAAACAAAAGGCAGTGCAAATCTCTCTAGTCGGTAGATTATTAATAAAATAACAAATAATATACTCAACAGCCAAATGCTGAGTGCACAGAATACAGACTAAACCATCCGTGCAGAGATCTGAGGAGAGCTCAGGGAGCTGGCATTCATAGTGCGGTGTGAAGGCAGTGCTCCTTGACAAGACAGTAACTTGTACAAGTGCTTTGAGTCCTGGGGAAACCTGGTCCGGCAGGGCAACTTGGTAGTTAGGGCTGGAATTGAGGTGTTTAGGGGTATGCCTCAACAAAAGGGCAATTTCTGCAAGTGACCTGAGCTCTGAAGCAATGGAGTCCAGCTGGCGGTTGGTAGTTAGGGCTTAAATTGAGGTCAGGAAAGAAGCCTAGAATTCCACAGAGACTTAGAAACTACACTGTATGTATGCAAAGATACAAAGAGCGAGACTCTAAAAGAAGCCGGCTTGACTTGTAGATGCCAGTGTAAGGGCACAAATGTTGTCTTACACTAAATAGAAAAAAAGAGTAAGAGGAACGTTTTATAACCAGAGTATAGCTAATTACAGACTAAAACGCACTGTCATTCAAACTATCATGCATTATGTCTCCCACCTCCGCCTGCATTCACCACATGGGTAACAGTATTTCTGCATTATTTACTTTCACTGTTCGAAACGATATGGCCCAGATGAAAGAACTATCTATTGTAGTAAATAATAAACACACACACACACACACACACACACACACACACACACACGGCCTTGCTACTTGCTACACAGCCCTGAATCAACTCAGACTGGCATTCCTCCTGGTTCAGCTTTCCAAGTGCTGAAATCACAAGTGTATGTCCATAGATTCTAGAGACTGCTCCTTTTGCAAACTAACACTCAAAACGAATTATTTCTATAATGCATCTAATTTTACTTTAATATGAAACGAAAAGCCATAAAGCTGTCCTTTGGCACCATGAGAGGCACAGTGGAATTCCTCAAACATTTCTAAACATAATCACTGTAAGGAATTTTTTAATTTACTCTAATAGAAAGCCCTAATGACGAATGTAAGGTAAAGTACGGAAGCCATTTACCTGAGAGAAACTGCATGTGGTCCATAGAGCTCCCTCACTGCAGACAGATCAGCTTCTAGCTGAGGGTGTTTGTGCAGTTCCCGTGTCAATTCACCTGCCAGGAAGGATGGTTCAGAACTAAGTGAAAAGAGTCAAAAGGAACCAAGAGGCAAAAAAAAAAAAAAAAAAAAAAAAAAAGCTGTGCAAAACGTCATTACAGGTGAACCAACAGCACCTTCGAAAAGTTCTATTCACACATGGCTAGGATAGCTCATTGTTTTAAAATTAACATTAGACCTTTTAAATTTACTTCAACAAGATTCTCCACAAGATTCTCACTACAATTAGTCTTTTTATTCATTGATTTATTTATACATGCATATAGGTATTATATGCATGTATGTATCTATTGAGAATGTCATGCTTCTCAGTTGTCTGTATGTATATAGAATTAGAACTATTGATTCTCCCATTAAGGTAGATTGTTAGTATGTAGATTTCAGTAGGAATGCCAACTTTTTATTCTCCATCTCTTCACAGTGTTCCTGGTCCTTCTGTACAAGCCATGAGCCACATCAGTATTTCCCTCCCCTTTGGTTCCGCTATGCAAGCAGAAGATCAACAGACATATCTTTGATCCCAAAGATATGTAGAAGCCTCTTTTACTCAAGAATAAATCTAGAATCCAAAAGTTGGTGAACCACAAGGCCGACTCTCTCACAGCACCCAAGAGGTGATTCATTAAATTGAAACCTCTACTGGGATATCTTTTTTAATCTGTGTCTGCTATCTACCTGTCTTCAATCTAGTCTTTTGTCTCTTCCTGTCATGCTCAACTAGGAAAGAAATCTTAAAGAGTACCATGGCCCTGAAAGAGCCACGCATACTTGAGTACCATGGGACTGACACTGTGGTTTTCTCCTCTTCGTTTCTCTTATTCTGAGCTATTTGCTGTGCTCTGAAGTGATCCTTTATATGACATTCATTTCTACTCAGTGTGACTTATGACTACTGTTCCAATTTTCATCAGGTAAATCAAGCATATGTCTGCATGATGGAATACTCCAGCTCATTATGCCTTCCAATAGCAAAGAAGAGGAGACCTGGTTCTTTCTTTGTACTTATGCTACACAGTCACATCCTAGAAGATAGCTTTTGCTACTTCCAATGATCTTAGTGATCTACATTTCATTTTTAAAAGTGATTATCTGCAGAAATGCAAATGCTTAAAGGGAATGAATGACCGGCAGATATTCTGGAAACAATCTAGACTAAGTAACGCACCAAATTCCCCTCTGGAAGAATGAATAGTGCAACGAAAAATCAGATTTGGAAAGCCTCTTTTACATACTGGTAATGTTATGGTTTGTATATGCTTAGCCCAGGAAGTGACACTATTAGAATGTGTGGCCATTGCTGTAAGTGTGTCCCTGTGTGAGTGGGCTTTAAGACCCTCACCCTAGTTGCCTGGAAGCCTGTCTTCCACTAGCAGCCTTTAGATGAAGATGTGTGAACCTGCAAGCCAGCCCCAAATAAATATTGTCCTGATAAGACTTGCTTTGGTCATGGTGTCTGTTCACAGCAGTAAAACCCTAACTAAGACAGGTAACATGCTGTCATGTGTTGGGAGTGACAGTATTAGACAACTGCCCAACATCTAGAAAGTTACTCCATAGAGGGAAACCTACTTAATCATGCCCATGTTCCTACTGCCTTGTGTATGTCTGATTTAGCAAGCACTGATTTTTTTATTCTGTCACATTAATTCTCTTCCATACTAACTATCTTTAAAGGCCTATTTTATCATATTATCCTTCCCGCACAGACACAAACTACAAAGGCATTTGATCAAGGAGGTCACAGAAACCTAGCAACGTATTAAATGGTTGCATCTTAAAATAACATGCCTGGTTTTAAGTTTTAACATTATTCTGAGTCATGAGAGTTACATATCTCCTACATAACACATATGTAGGCATGCTATATATACAGATTTAAAAATCTTCCTCATATATCTTCACCAAGAAACAAGTATTTCTCAAGAAAATTATTGCCAATCAAAATTTGTTAAAATCAATCATCTTCGATTTACAACTAACAATCTATGCTTTTCTTAGAAATAACAACATGTAAAAATATTTCTTACAAAGTCTATGAGGAAGACAAAGTGTCCTTGTTTTCACTCTGTGGAATCTAGGTATGTGTGGGGTTGCTGAAAGTCACTGAGAGAGGGAAGGAAGGTGGCCTTGCCAGAGTGAATGAAGAGAAACAGGAAGGAGCAATGGAGTTCTCACACTGTGATGAAAACGAAGGGGGGAGGGGACTGGAGAAAGGAAGACCATAAAGAGGGGGAAAGGGTGAGTAAGAACAGAGTAGAATGCCTATGTGTAAGACTGTCTGAGTGAAACCCATTTCCTTGCATGCTAACCCAAATTCAATAACAAACAATGTGAACAGTCGAATAATAATCCTAGCCAAACCCCCACACCTCGGTAACTAATTAATAGACTAAATCCAGTAGACAAACCCAGTGCAAAGATCTACAATGTAAGTGTGAATGGACACTGTGTGGAAAGTGAAAAACCAACGACTGATGTTTTCTACTTGTGTATTGAGGCCTGCGCCACTTCTGGGCTCCCTCCTTCCACCAGGACAAACATGGCTGCATTGGGAGGTAGGGCCGCTTACCTGTCCTCCATAGTAAAACTCTTCAGAGTCGTTGTCACCCTCCGAGTCTTCTTCCACCGTACTATTCTGCCTTGACTCCTTCAAATGACAAAGACAAACCAGAAAGCAGCCATAACAAACAGGTTTGGGCATAATGAGAGGGTTTCATACAGAACACACTGTTGGTGCAGCGTAACTTCAAAAATGAAAGAAAAGGAGCAACAGAGGTAACACTGCAGACGCCCTTGGTTCATTTAGAGACGTTTACTGACAATAAACCTTCCCTGAAGATCCAGATGCTAATACGTGCGGTTTCCCTACAGGGACACTGCAAACTGTGTATGATCAGTCATGCTTGCAGCTCTTCTCTGATACAACCTTTGACAGGCTCGCACTAATTCAGCTCTTATTTAAAAGTTCATCTGCACTATTTGCCCAAGATGGCTTTCGCTTCCATCGCCAACACAAAGCAACAGTATGAAAGAGGAAGCTTGGAATCCAGTGGTATAAAAAAAAAATCAAATTATGTAACTAAATATGAATCATAATACAAAGAGAACTTCCAGTATACATGAATGATTTGCTTAGAAATTCAAATTTTGAAATGTTTAATTTAATATGCTTTTAATTTGATGTCTGAGTTTTTAATTAACTGAGCCAAACATCTGTCATATATCTCAAGAACAATTAAAATTCACACTAGTATTGCTATGCCTGTCATGATTAGCAATTTTTTTTAATATAGGAGGAGAAGAGAGGGGGGGGACAAGGAGAGGAAGAAGAAAGAGAGAGAAAGAAAGAAAATGGAGGGAGAGGAGAAAGGAGGAGGAGGAGGAAGAAGAAAAGGAGAAGGAAGAAGAAAAAGATCAGCATTTCCTTTGGATTCAGAACTCCATCATCCGTGTTGCTAATCATGCCCAAATTTCAGGTTTTTAATGAAATGAAGCAGGACTCTGGATTGAATGAAGTTCTAACAGGTTTGGGTCATCGACAGCTTTACTGAAGCAGTAGTTTTCACAGTGGACAATGAAGGGAAACTCCAGTGAAGGGTAGGACACTAAGAGCCAGCAAGCGAGACCCCAAGCAAGCGTAACTTTCAACTTTCAACTTCACTGTGTCCGTGCTTTCTCTGCCCTGACAGCCACTCATAGATCACAGATGGCCTTGTTGGACACCAATAAAAAAAAAATTAAAGCAAGGATATGAAACAAATTTGTTTTAAGTTTTTAAAAACAGATAAAAACCACTAGAATATAACTCTATTCCTGTGACTATGTTATTTTGGCTTTAAAAAACCCACACATGTCATCAAAACTGTATACAGTAAGGTATGCTTTTTATGTTAGTTTTTAACTTTTCAATTTTTATTGGATATTTTACTTATTCACATTTCAAATGTTATCCCCTTTCCCAGTTTCTGCTCTGCAGACTCCCTATCCCATCCCCTTCCCCTTGCTTCTATGAGGGTGCTCCCCACCACCCACCCACTCCTGCCTCCCCACCCTGGCATTCCCTACACTGGGTCATTGAGCCTTCACAGGACCAAGGGCCTTCCCTCACACTGATGAAGAAGGCATATGGGTGTTTTTCTGTCAGCTATATTGCTATATGTGAAGAATAAAAAATTACATGGCATGTATATTATTTATTTAGGTTCCTTTCTATTAATTTAGCAGACACATCTTCCTTAGGTTAATCTTAACACCAAACAGAATGTCGTGGGTCTGTGTTTCACTCACCATACACAACTGTCATCGAAATATACTAAATACGATACCTGGTAAGTTTTAAACACTATCAAAATAAAAGGGATGAATGAAATGTAATTTACATACCTCCCCATTTTCCTTTTGTAATTTAGATCTTATGGACAAACAGCAGTTAATATCATTTGTTTTTCTTAATTCTGCAAGAAAGAATTTTTTACATTACTTTGGATCTTAGAGCATTATTTGCTAAAATTTCATGAGTTCCTAGACAAAAATGTTCCAGGCTTTTCTCCCCCTTTTGTGAAGGAAGAGGTACTTTGAAGATCGATCACACAGGACCTTCTGGTTTCTCATTGTGCATAAAAACGTTAACCAATTAAAGAGCAAGTACAGAGATGTTCTCAGGTCTTACAACTCACTTCTAGGTATTTGACTGCCCTAGGTTTCCTGTATTCCAGGGGATCTCAACTGACCCCCCAACACCCAAAAGCGTTTTGTTGCTACATCACAGCTGTAATTTTGTAAATATCCAATAAGGAAGATATCTGATATCTGACCGCTGTGAAAGGGTCGTTTGAACCTCCTAAAGGGGTCATGACCCACAGGCTGCGAACAGCTGCTGTGTTCAGTCTGTCTAGCAGTGTCGTTGTGGATGGAAATACTTTCAGGAGTAATACTGACATGATACATTTAAACATCATTGAAAAGCTAATATACTTTAGATATAAAAGTTATACATGTGAATTTCTCAGAGGAACATAGATGTATTTGATTCACTGAAACCAAAAAGCACCTGACCAACACAGTTTACAAACTTGAGCTAAGATGAGAAAACTATAGCGTTAGTGTTACCTGTTGCAATTCTATGGAAAATGACGGAATCGGGTCCGTGGTGACTAGGACATCCTCATCATTTTCTGAACTTGACACATATGTATTGTCTGCAAAGAAATATGAGGAAAGACACAGTATACTTAGTGCATATCCTCTACAAAAGAAACAGAATTATATCTTCATCACTTTAATCCAGTTCTCATTAGGGACATACTGCTGTTCTCCAAGGAAAGGGAACCAAAGGCTGTCCTTGGTGTAAATTACGCATAAAATTATGGCCTTTCCAAAGGTGCCCATAGCATCTCACAAATGTAGATATCTTAGATAGAAAGTATTCAAAATCATGCTTTCCTTCTGTTAGGGGGAAGGGTTTGAGACAGAGACTCCCTTGGAGTAGTAGCCCTTGGAGTTGGCCTCCTCCTGCCTGCTTCTTAGGGCTCTACTAGGCCTGGCTCCTCGGACATTTCTAACACAGCCTGGGGGAGCCGATAATTGGCGTGTCGCTGCTTGGCTCATCTCACAGGACAATAGTCTGCTCCACATCAATGTCTATTTCAAAGGGCAAGGAACACAACTGAGGAGATAATTCAGGGACATTTGGTGTTTTGTTGTTTTCTTCTCTTAACTCAAAACCAAACCCAATGGCCACACACTTGCAATCCCAACACTTGAGACTGGCATAGGAGGGTCATTAAGTTTGAGGCCAGCCTTCTTTATACAGTTTACTGGTTAGATTTGCCAACTTTAGACAAATGAGAGTTATACGGGCCGAGAGGAGAATTGGTTCCTTTAAGATTCGTCTGTGGACGCGTCTGTGGGCATTCTCTTGATTTATTGCAAGGGGAGGGTGTGTCACTCAGCCCAGTGTGGGCTGTGCTACCACTGGGCGGGTGTCCCGTGTTATATAAGAAAGCAAACTGAGAAATACACAGGAGCAATGCAGTAGTCGGCACCCTTTCACCATTCCTGCCTCTGCCTCTGCTCGAGTTTCTGCCCTGACTTCCCTCAGTACCAGACTGTGACCGTGACATGTAAGCCAAATGAACCTCTTCTTCCCTGAGCTGCTTTTGGTCGTGTTGTTTATCACAACAGTAGAAAGAAATCCAGGATATATGGGGAGACCCGGTCAAAACCAAAAACCAAAAATATCAGCAAGGAAAGGAGACAGAGGAAGGGATGGGTGGAAACTCTAGGTAGCAATTTGCTGAAATTGCAAGTCTCCATATTGCTGCTAGGTAAGCTGCCATTAAGGCTCACAGTGGGCCTCCGTGCAGGTGGTTTTCCGGAGATCTCTGTTCCGGTTGGCGGGTCCAGGAGAAAGGAGGAAAACTCGGCCAGGGCAGGTGTCGTTCTGCCTCTGTTTCAGGCCAGGCTTAGCCAACAGGGGACTAACTAGCTGACAAGGGGTACAGAGGGCTTCTGGTGGCAAATTTGGGACAGCAGATCTCTTCCCCAAGAGGTGGTGTCACAGCTCTTATGACAGAAGCTCTCAGACGACGGAGTGATTCTTGCACAACTTTAATTCTGAACACGACCCTTAAGTACAGTTTTTTGGCTGGGTCACCTCATCTACATATTCGGGGGTGTGGTCCTGTCTCTACAACTGATCTGTCCTGAGCCTATGTAACCTATGGTCATGTCCTCACCTGTGGAAGAGGGGCTTGGGGCTTTGTTCTACGTGACTTGGTCTGTCTCAAACTCTCTACAGGAGATTGGGGGGGGGTGCAGCTAGTGAGACCCTGATCTGGGAGGCTAGGAATGTGCCTGCCATCCCTTTTAGGGTCCCCAGGGATTCGACCTGTCTCGACCAGGAATCAGGATACCTTTCACCACTTGCAGCCCCACAGCTCACAAGAATCATTCTCCTGTAAATTAATTTTCTCTAAATGTACCATACACTGAACAGTAAATTATACTTTAAATCCTTATTCACTATGCTATGTTTGCCTCTGGAACAAAAATCTATAAATGGACCTATTTCTCTAATAAATACAAATATTTATGTATGGTAAAGTAATGTTATAATAATACAATACCCAGAGGTTCATCTACCTTTGTCATTAATGACTGAAGGGCAACTATAAGACTGCCAGTTCATTAACAACTGTCCCATAATACAGACTTTCAAGATGGCTGAGGGTAGAAGAAGTTTTGCTACCAAGTCTGATGGCCTGGGTTTAATGCCCAGGACTCGCATGTTAGAAGCAGAGAACTGACTTCTAAAAGTTGTCCTCTGACCTTCTAATACATGCATAGTGTGTGTGCGTGGGCACACATACACAAACATAGACACATTGCAGACACACAAGCACACACACAGACTGGACTAGATAGAGATAGATAGATAGATAGATAGATAGATAGATAGATAGATAGATAGATAGATAGATACATACATACATAGATAGATACATAGATACATAGATAGATACATAGATAGATACATAGATACATAGATACATAGATAGATACAAAGATAGAAATATACATATATGTACACATATGTAAGTATACATGTATGTATGTACCCATGTATAGGCTGGGTATGAGGGCATCTTAACATCAGCACTCAGGAAGCAGAGGCAGGAAGATCTCCATGAGTTTAAGGCCACCCTGGGGCTAGACTGTGAATTCTCAGGTAGCCAGGACTACACAATAAGACACAGCCTCAAAACACAAACCAAAAGTTAAAATAAGAGTAAAATAATCTGAATGCAAATTTCTTATAACACAAACACCGCTAACTTACTAAAAATAAAACACCCTCAACAAATAGGAACATGGACCATTTTCTGTTCAGATAACTGAAATGATCTATCTTTACAAAAACCTATTGAGACAGGTTATAATAATATTGTGTCAGAACAGTGAGAATCTGACTTTTAATTGATAGACTTGCTACCTGTCTCCTTCAAGTATAAGATATATATATATATATCTCAACAGAAAACTCTCCATGAAAAAGAGGTTTTATTAAGTTATCGTGAGGGGAGATGGGGTGGTACAGACCAAGCAGCAACAAGACAAGTCTGCCACACCCCTCTGATTAACCTTAACATCAAGCTGGGTATAATGGCTATCTCTGGTTGTCAACTTGACTATATCTGGAATGAACTACAATCCAGAATTGGAGGGCAACCTGCAATCCAGTTCTTGAGGCTGAAAGGTACAAGTCTGTGACCTGGATCTTGAAAGGGAAATCTTGAGGCATCGTGGCCATGAAAAGCTTAGGCCCAGGCAAGGTAGTGAATGCCTTTAATCCCAAGAGACTAGGGCAAGGTTATCTCTGAGTTCAAGGTCAGCCTGGGACAAAGAAAGTCCCAGATCCAGGCATGGTAGTATACACCTTTAATCTGGGCCACAACTTCTGCTGGAGACCTCCATAAGGACATTGGAAGAAGGAAGATTCATTCTTTGCTTGCAATTACTTGCCCGCACATATGTGGGAACCCGCCTCTTTAGGAATCCAGCTTATACAGAAGAGCAGCTGAAACACCCAGCCTTGTGGGATAGAGCGAGTACTAGATTCTTGGACTTCCCGTTCACAGTTGCCCATTGCTGGGTTAGTTAGACTATAGACTGCAAGTCATCACAATAAATTCCGTCAATATAGAGGGACATTTGATAAGTTCTGTGACTCTGGAGAACCCTGTCTGATACACTGGGTGTGCTTAATTCTGAGATAACATAAGGGACAGTATGATATGCTCATGTTTACTAAGTGGCATCACATCACAAACCAAGGAGCGGAAGGTGTGAATTCATCTGAATTTCACATCAAGACACTGGCCAGTTAGCTGGACTCTCTTCTGTGAGGCGCTTCATGCATTTGCATTAGTGGTTAAAAAAAAACGGGGGGGGGGGAGGTGCAGGTGAGCTCTCTAATTTCTTCTTTTTCATTTTCTTCCTCCTCCTTCTCTTCATCTTCCTCCTCTTCCTCCTCTTTTACTTCCTCAGTGTTGTGGTACTTTTGTTTTTCAATTTTTTTTTTTAGACATGCAGACATAGTGTTTCTGGACAGGGTATGACATTAATGACACTTTCATACCTCAGATTCCCTTACCCTTCCTCTCCCGCGCTGGGATGGTAGGTAAAGGCTAGTATGGCTACCTTCAGAGCCAGGTATTTCTTTTCTCTTAAATTTAGTCATTCGTACTGATGGGAAGCTATGTGCTACTTAATGAAACTAATTCTGTCTTCCCTATACACAGGGAACTGACTGTCTCCTTAGTCACTACTACTCTGCTCTGATTCTTCAGGATCCTGAAAGGCCACATCTGTCCATTTCTTCTGGACTATTGAGCTGACCAGCCCATTTCCTGACATGTCCACTGAAATGCAATGTGCATTCCCTTGCTCCATGAAGTTTTATTCTACACGGAAAAGATGTGGAAGCAACCTAGGCACCCATCAACAGACGCGCAGGTGAGGGAACTGTGCTAAATACACATAAAGCAGTGCTCTACTCAGCCATTTGAAAACGGAAGAAAAGAAAGAATTCTGCAGCGAAGTGAGTGAGCCTGGAGCTCAGGTAAGTGAAAGAAGACAAAAGCCAACAAATTACTGCTGCTTCTTTGCTCAGGAAATCAAAAGAAATTGAAGTAAATGAAGCTGAGAGTCGTGTTGGAATAGGGGTTGCCAGGAGCCGTGGATAGGGAAGTGGAAAAGTGTTGGTCAGAGTACAAATGTGAAGGTGTAAGGAGAAGTTCCAGGAACCTAACACACAGCTTGGAAGAACGTTATGTTAACTGCTTTAATTACAGTAATCAATAAACACTGTGTGTGCTTGTGAGTGTGTGTGAGTCATCATTCATATATATAAACACACACATAACATATACATATACATATATACACATATATATACATATACATATATACACACACATACACATATATTTGTTCATTATCTGACAAAAATTTAAAGCTTTTTAAAAATATAGATAGTGAAGCCAACTAATTGCACATTCCTTTTAACCTAAGGCATAATCTTAGACTTGCAACTGGAAAGTATGTTGGTAAGCATAGTGCTATTTGTATGAATTGATCCATCTTCGCTATTGTTTGAATAACTACGTCCCTAAAGTAGTTCAAATGGGTGACAGCAGCACATTTGCTTAGAGATGGAGAAGTAGGAAATAAATAGGGCTAGGGAATGCATTTAAGATGACAGAATCCCTCACACAGAACAAGGAAGGACACTGCATCTTGAATTTCCTCACTGGATTCTTCCGATAAGTGACGCAATTGGCTTTCCTTTTCCTCGTGGGGTTAAGCTTTGTCTTGTTTTCCTCCTTCCTTCATCCGCTGGAGACAGGTTCTTAAGTTTGTTTTGCATGGGGTGTAAAGAGCGTTCTTAAGCTATTAACCATGTGAGCATTTCCGTTTCTCTTCCATGGAGCACCACCATCGTTACCATGGCTTCCCGGTGGAATGGGAAGGGATGGAAAAGTACAGATACAGAAAAGCAAGTCTCACAGGTTTTACTCACTTTCAAGTACAGGGTCATATGTCAAGTCATTCCATTCATGGTTGCTATGAAACTTAAGAGAAAGGGTGATTTACTGGTAAATATTAATTATACTAATTTTGTCTTATAATCTGGATATCTTCCCTGAATTGTCTCTACAATGTTGCCATTTTTTTGCCATAGATGTTTCAGGCCAACCAATTATCATTCCCATAGAAGACAAGGAAATGAAAACTAAAGGCAATTAATTCTCTTAAATTATTTAAACAATTAATTGATTAAATGATTATTACAGGGTGAAGCTTGGATTTTTCTGTTTTAAGAAGTCAATATTTTGCCACTGGGTTATGTTTTAAATATGCAAACCGTGATCACTCGAAAACTACAGCATCTTACAAGACATAAACACTTGGTAACTGTAGAAACCATTACATGTTAAAGCCTCTGCCTTGACAGTGCTAGCATTCCAAGTCCCACAGAAGTTACAGAGGATGTTTGAGGCTCTGGAGCCATGGGGACAAAGGATCTGGAAAATACCACTTCATTCTTCTAGACCCAACAGAGAAGAGATGGGAAAATCCAGTCACCACAGTAGTAGCTAAGCCTAACTAGAGAAAGTGTGAGCACTAGAAGGAGAAGTTTTGTCTGAGCAGAGCCAACTTGTGACTTGCAGTGCATACACCATTTTCAAATCCATCACCACAAACATCTTCTCAAGAAGACTCATTGAAGCCAGAAGGTTGCCTGGTGGTTTCACTTCATTTTAAAGAGTGACCTTGTATCTACGCCATTACACGTGCTCGATTCCATGAAAGACTGACTCTAAATCTTCATTTCATAAACACAGGCTATGAAATGAGTGTTCGGTGATGGCGTGAGTGGGTGGAAACAAGCTGTAAGCTGACAACTGTCCCTAGGGACCTCAGTGGCTGTGGCATACAGCTCCTGACAGAGGGGGACCAGGAGGATAAAGGGGAACTGTGCCAACAAGATTAGGTGGTCAGCTAACACTTGAGCCAACCCGTCCTCAAAAGGCAGTTAAAGAAGCCCAGAGGCACTACCAGATGGCATTAGTGAAGGCAGTGCCTAGAGTATTGAATTTATTAATTCAGACTAAAACAGTAAATGAAGCGATTTGCATAAAAGAATTTTAAATGCAGGGAAGGGTCGCACAAACCAAGCCAAAGCATGGGAAGAGAAGAACAAATATAAGGACCACAACTGGGAACTGAGAGATAACCAGAGATACAGAGATATGGATGACTGTTCTTTATAATAATAGGCCAAATGGTATAAAATATTTTTTCTTAAAAAATGCAAGGCAGGTATTTCAGCAACATAGGAACTTTTCAAAAAGACATTCAGAAGAACAATTGCAGAGATGAAATTAATCAATAAGCATGGTAATGCCCTACCACATCTATAAAGACAGGCGTGGGCAGGCTTCCTTGCTGGCTCTGTGAACGATCTGGGCCAGGAGGTTCCATTAGCATCCGACTGCCCATAACACCAAGTACAAGCAAAGCACACACAGCTCCAACAGGTAACAACAAGATGCTGAATGGCGTAACCTTATTATTTAAAGGAGGGAACGAGCCACCCCTCAACGGAGGCCAAGTAGAGATTCAATACATTCAGGAGTCATTAATGTTCTGGAACACAGTTAAGAAAGAAACGATGCTTTGTTTTGACAAGTGGAAACATGTTACTTTTGATACAAAGCTGCCAAATCTTCCATTATTAAGATTTATTCCAGAAATTCAACGAAGGTTGTGGGGATGAGGGGAAGGAAGTGATGGTTATTATAAAGGAAAAACAAACATAATTTTATATAATGTCAGTCTGAAAAAGTGAAACCTATTAACTAACAAAAATCAAATAAATCTGTATTCAAATTTAATAAGACGACAAATATTGTCACACTGATGCTCACTCTGGAGCCTCTGGAAAGCACTGATCTCCAGAAGCAACAATTACCAGAGTTGAGGTGAGGATGGTTTATGACCCAGTCCCAAGTCCCTACACAGCACGGCTTGGCTTCTTCAGCACATACCCTTTAAGTGTGAGTGTCATAATTAGCATTTTTTCCCATCATCCATAATGACACTCGGTATTAGATTGAATTGAAACTAGCACTTAGTACCTTATTTGTGTGTGTTGTACCTGATGTACTCAACATGTCAGCCATTTCAGACCTCAGCCTCAGCACTTAAAGCAGAATACCCACTTCTCCCACTAGCAAACTGAGACCTGCTTGAATCGAGATCAGACATGTATCTAAATTCTGATGCCTTGTGGAAATGAAATTATTTTGGAAACTTGCTACAAATTTGCTCCAAGGTGAGACTTTGGTAAAAATCCAATGTTTTATTTAGAAATTTCTGATATTAGTGGCTGGGGAGCGTGCTCGATGGTGAAGGGCCTGAGTTCAATTCCCAGAACCCACATGGCGGCTCACAACTGTCTGTGACTCTAGTCCCAGGGACTACAAGCCCCTCTTATGGCCTCCACAGGCACTGCAAACACAGATGCACAAACACACATGCAGGCAAAACACCCAAGTGCATAAGAAATTTAATTTCTCTCAACTGATAGGCATGTAGCCCAGTGGGCGAGCATTCCTCTAGCATGCACAAGATTGGGTTCAATCCCCAAGACTACAAAGAGAAATAAAATAAAAAAAAAATTTAAGGGTCTGGAGAAATGACCCAGTTGTTAAGAACACTGCTCTTCTACCAAACTTTGACTCAATTCAAAGTGTACAACCACCTGTAACACTAGCTCCAAGTGATCCAACAAAAATTTACATTCACACACACAAAGTAAAATAAATAGATATTTTTAAGTTAAATATATATTATTTAAATTTTTACACCTGACCAAGTTATATTTCCAAGCCTCACTCCAATGACTGGAGAAAAACAGTAAAAAGAAAAATCGAACAAAGTACCGCCTCGTCACCACCAGAGGGCGCTACACATTGGGGCCACTTGGTTTACCACACGACATCACTACAAGTGAACCAAAGATTCTCTCAACTGGCCTAGCTGTGCTTCTCTATGGGAAACATACCTAGTGGTTATTTCTTTTAAATATTTTCCCTGTGGGTGTACTCACGTGTGTGTGTGTGCATACCTGTGTGCGTACTGTTAGTTTATTTATTGAGATAGGCTCTCTCTGGAACCCTGGCTATTCTGCAACTCACTATGTTGGCCAGGCTGGCCTTGAACTTGAAAAGATTCACCTACCCCTGCCTCCTGAATGCTGAGATCAAAGGTGTGCGCCATCGCCACTCGGCCTGTGTGAGTTTGCTTTTAAAAATAAGCAGTATTCATAATTTCTTATAAAGATATTGTCGAACCTTTCTTTAGCAGGTAATTCTTTTCTGTGTCCATTTGCAGTAAGCACTTAATATTTTTTTTTTTTTATAAAGGAGCCTATCTTGTGAGTCCGTGATAATGTCTACATCAGGAAATCACACTTGACTTTAGGCCCAGTATTAGACAATCACAAAATCAACAGGATTCTTCTTCTGTCTTTATGCCTCCTCTGCCAATGATTCATGGTCCCCATGCACGTACACATATTCCGAATCTCCAGAACAACAACATGGTCAGAAGTGCTTAATAAAAACTCGAAGGGAAAGCTTACCTGGATAGTCTTCTGAAACGTGTACTGAGTAGGATACACTGTGAAGACAGGGAAAAGACAGAGGCTTAGGTTACTGTGGAAAGAGTCATGCTTTAACACAAGAAAATCCGACCCCACGTTGCCCATCTGCTTATACAAATTCAAGGGTAAGCACACTGCCCACACAGAAGGCTGACTGAAAGGGGAGACAGGAAGCAGGCAGATGTGGATTTGCCAGAGGTCTTCCCAATCCTTCCTGAAACACTCATTTCTCTCCGGGTGTTACCTTCCCCTCAGTATAGACAGGTCTTTTCACTTCAGCAATACACAAATGCTCCTCACAATGGGCAACTGTTTCTGATGTCCCCGTGTCTTCCTTCCATACCAGAGAGCGTGTTCTGTAGTTAGTACCACATTCGAGAATTTAAATTGCATCTGTGTGTTGCTGAGGGAAGACCTTGGGACCCTGTACACACCAGACACGCTGGCACCCAGCTGTGCTCCCAAACCCAACATCTATTTTTAACACTGCTTGCCCACAAGTATTGTTTAAAAACAAAAATATGCCATTTGACTTAAAATCAATGAGATGATAGATGCATGTCACTAAGTTAGTCTTAATTCAGTCTCTCATACCATTTTAACAAACAAAATGCATATAGTTCTGAGGACTACATGGCTTCAGAAAAAAATTAAAATGTATGTCAACAATTTCCCAACTCTTTTCTCAGGAATCCTTTTGCCTCTACAAACTTAATTCAGATGATGGACATTTAGATAATGTATTTGTTCTTTCTCTGTGGCTATACATAAGAGTACAAATCCTTTGATATTCAAGTTCCCCATTCATTCTTATCCATCCATGGTCAACTGTTTTAGTGCACGATACCCAGAACTCATACGATAGTAGTCATTTCAATGGGTTAGTAGAGTAGTACAGAAAAGATATGTTACTGTTCATAAAGGAAATTTTGCTGCTCAATTAGTAATGCTAGTCATGGTAATGTGAAATCATATTTAAGCAGAACAGTCAAAGGAGACAACATGGATGACTAATTCATAATATCAAGCAATGAACACAGCACAGAAGAGCCTAATCAGTATAAAGCAGTTGTTTACTTTTTAACTTGGAATAGATATGATTCACGTATGGATGCAAGGGATGTACGAAGGTTCATGTATCTTCCACCCAGGATGCTGCTTACCTCGTATAACACATAGAACACCAAAACCAAGAAATAGACATAAAGTGTGTGTGTTGTTCTATCTCATTCTGCCATGCATGTGACACATACAGATTACATAATCAAGCCCCAGAACCATTATGTCACCCCTTCATCTTAATGTCCTAGCTCCACAAAGTTCTCCATTAGTTCTCCAATTCTGCCATCTCCAGTGTGGTGTGTGTGTGTGTGTGTGTGTGTGTGTGTGTGTGTGTGTGTGTGTGTGTGTGTGTGTGTGTTTGAATGTATGCTTTCATGCACACGACTGTAAAGTAAGAATCACAATGATGTTAAGGCGAAGTTATTATCTTTAAAAACAATTACTCAAGTAGTGATGTTCAAGTCGGAAACAAGGAAAACACAAATTATAGTAGTAGTAAAATGAGAGCAAGGTGGTGGGATGCACGGGGAGGAAATGAGGAGACGGGAGCAAACGGCAGATGCCAGGTCCTAGCCGATACCTCAGCTTTTGAAATCATGGCCCTGAGTCAAGTGCCAAGGAGGTAAAACATTCATGTCACCGGCACTACTCAACCTTGGTAGGAGAAATAAACACTATGACCCAGTGTGAGTTCACTCCCCCACGGTTCACTTGCTAACTCAGTGGGAATCTACTAGAGAGCGGTAAAATTCTTGTTGACCTGTCTACCCTATCTAATGGGGCAGTCCTACATGACAGAGAACCCAGGCACCTGGACCGAGATGACATCCAATTCCAAGTTGAATCCATGTCCCCCACCCTATGATCTCAACTCAATTATTTGACCTCATTTTTACTCAAATCAATGTCTAAATGTCAAACCAACCCTTAGTCCATTCCTCTGTCATTGTCCAGTCTGGGAGTCTGCTATAGACTAGCATGAGCCCGGTTGTTGCTTGGAGACTTACTAGCTAGCTAATATAGAAAAAGTCACTTATAAAAAATCAACTTCAGCTTCAGTTCAGAGAGCCTGGCGATTTTACGTCTATCCTCTCCAGGTCTTCTGTGATGGCTTGGCGGAAGGTCCCATTATGCCACCAGTTGTTCAGCAGCAGTAGCTCAGGAAGTTTAGCCCAGCTCCAGCTCTTTCTGGTTGTCTTGTTTCGTTTGGTGGACACATAGTCTCAGGGAACCCAAAGCTAGCCTCAAGATCAGTATGTAGCACAGGGAGACTTTGATATTGACCCTTGTACTGGCCCCCATCTCCAGAATGCTGGGATTAAGCGTGCATCGCCACACTGAACTTCAAGCACTAAAAATAACAGGAGTTTTACATGAATGAATGTTCTCTGGAGAATTCAATTTGACTTATGAAAAAAGGAATATATTATTTATCAGAAGCTAAAGCCAACACTGACAATTTTACTTTAAGGTGCTAATGGCCTCATAATAATGGGATGGGGGGCGGTCCCATGTTCATGACCATGCCTAATTTTTCAAGAATCAAGCAGAAAACAAAAGCCTTGCAGAATGACTCGTCGGCTCCCTGGCCTAAAGCCTGATCTCCGGGTGAATACCAGCAGGAAAATCACCAGGCCTGTAAAATCTTAATCAGTTTCACTCTGTAGCTTGCAGAATTCTAAGGGAAACAATCGAGCACAAGCAGACAAGGATGATTAAGCTCAAGACTCTAATGGGTAAGGCCAAATGGGTGGCAGACAGGGTTGGGAGTGAGGCAGAGGGCAGAAGCTGAAGTAGCTTCCAGAGTAAGTAGGGCTGGAATGTGCTGTACATAATGAATGCTGTACACGCTGCAAGCGGGATACTGACGAGCTCACAATAAAAGATGACAGGAGAAAACCATGGAGCAGCAAGCAGTAGACTCGGGGGAAATGCCCTCCTAGTCCTGGATTATGCTGTGTGGTGAATATATTAAAGAGCTTTGTCAGAGAACTTCAGGTCAGCTGACATGTTGTTTGGTATGATCTATATATGGGACTGCAGCTTGAGGTGCTTCGGGTCAGAAGCGTAAGCTGGAATCCATAAATTTTTTTTTCTATTGCTTGGGTAATTCCTCTGATAGTATTTGGCCCGAGGAAAGACTTCGCTCCACGGCGGGGCCAGAAGGCCATCAGAAAGGAGCCATGCAATGTTCCACCTACACCTAACCTTACACGCGGGTTTTACTCCTATTACGGGAACCATTCCCAGGGTCATTCCTGCATTTAAATTCATCATTTGCACCTTGTATCCTTTTCCTCCTGAATCATCTAATGGAGAGACCAAAGACACAAACTTTCTCCTCATCCCCACCTGCTAAGCCTTAAGAAAACTATTTAAAAATAGTAGAAAGAGGATAGGTTTGTTAGTGAAGTTTAAAGCAAGGCAGGAATGCAGGGAAAGACCTTGTCTCAAAATAACAATAATAAACAATAATGATAGTAATTTTCAAAAAAACTTAAAAGAATAGGATGGAGTTGGTGGTTTTAATGAGCACTATTTAAGTTGCACATGAATATTTGGTATCTAATTCATCGCACTTAGGAGAAGTGTCCTTGCTACATGAAGTTATGCCACTGGAGGTGGACTTTCTGACCTTCTGTGCTTGCAGTTCAAGATGTGAGCTGTCAGCCAGCTGTGCCAGCCACCAGGACTGCCACTTGCTTCTGTGTCTCCTGGCTGTGATGAACTCTTAGCCTTCTGGATCCGTAAGCCGGGTGAACCCTTCCTTTCTTAAGCTGCTTTGGCCGCAGTGTTTTATCGCAGCATGGGAATGGTAGCTAATACATGAGGTAATGGAAGACGGGGTCTTAAAATAGAAGTGAGAACCCAGACTGAAAATAAAGGAATTTTAGATCAGGAGAGGCACATCACGGGTGCTAAATGCAATACCTGTATTTTATAATAGACCCCCAAACACCATGGCCATCTGCAAAGCAAAATTTCTGGGTCCTGGGCTCTTTTTTTTCTGTCCACAAGACCCACGGTTTAATAGAACAAGCAAAATCCAGCATTGTCCTGCGCGCTGCCTCTTTTGCCTCCTTCCCGATATCTAAATCACATTTCCTAATAATAGAGCCTTGAAAGCTCTCAGCTCCTAGTTACATCTGATTTCTAGAATTCATACAAAAAAAAAAAAAGCAAAATGCAGAAATTAATGCAGGTCCCAAGCTTCTTTGCTCACCCGGACATGAGAGGCTGAAAACACCAACAGAAATGACCCTCACCACCGCCACACAGGCTAAGCCTTCTGCCTCCTTGGTGCTGCTGAGGGAAAGGGATCCCACCCCTTGGATCCCACCCCAGGCTCACCGTAAGTGCCTTAGGGACTAACTACTCAGGGCAGTTTGCTTGTTTGGTCCCATTCAAAACCAGAGACATTCACCTTTTCACTCATTATGTATCATGTTTCATTTCCCAAGAAAGCATTCACCATTGCCTAGGTCAAAGGCCAGTGTTCCCCATTCTTCACCAATCACTAGCTGGGATTGCTGTGTAACACCAGGACGAGGAGATTCTACTGCACTTTCCCACTTCCCTGATACCCTGCCATCACCCAGATCAGTAAGACATCAGGACAATGCTAAGCTGCAGAGAGACCCAAGGCCTTGTTCACCTCAGCCTCCTCTCCAGACCCTGAGTCTGGACCTGAGGGTAGAACGGCATCTCTTGTACAAAGTCAAACCTTCCTGTTCTCTTAAGCTCTGATTCCTCCAATGTTTTCACTCCTTCGGTCTTCACTGGGCTGTCCAGGTTTCAGGCCGTCCTCTGCCTGGCTCTAGATAAATGCTCTCTACAGTACCTTTAGCTCCTTCACTGTGACGCTCCAACCTTGCCCCGAAGGCTCCAAATGGTAGATTGGGTTGTGCTCGGCACCGTCCCCCAGACCCCCGACAGCTGTTGAAAGGACAGCGACACTGAACTGTGTGGACACACATGGACAGGCAAGGCCCTCAACATCGGCTATTAAAGGCTGTGCCCAGGGACCCTAGACCCTACGTCTCGTAGATTCCTCTGGTTTCTCTTTTCTTTTCTAAATCATGGCAAATTTCTAAAACCTACAACAATTTGCCCTCTAGCTGTCAAATCATTTCATTTCTTATTAAGGTAAAGGAGACTGCCGTTTGGTTACTCCCTTGGGCATTTCAACTATTTCTCCCACTAGCGAACCACATACAGACCCACAGTACCTGCATCCACACAAAAGGACGCAAACATCTCTCACTTCGGCCAAGCCTAACCTACCAATATGCTAGAAAGATCCCATAAGTCCGCAGTCCACTGGAGATTTTTGCTCTATTAGTCTCACAATTCTATAATTTATAATAATGATGCCATTATAGAAGTGGGGGGAAATCTACAAAGATATCAAGAAAAACACTACTTAGAATAAACAAATGAGGGCTGGTGAGAGAGATAACTAAGCAGGTAATGGCACTGGCCACCAAACAACACAAGTTTGACACCTTGAGTTTGATCCCCAGAACCAACATGGAGAAGGAGGAGAGAAGTTTTATGAGTATGAATTCTATACTCATGCTGTGGTACACACATGCACAGTAAGGATGAGATTGTAAGTGCCCACTCTCCTAAGTATTAGTTTGTATAAACAGAATTATAACCCTAGGCCAACTTAAAAGGCAGTGAGTGGGATAGAAGACTTTGTTTTCAAAACAAGGTCTTACGTAGCCCAGGCCTTGAACTCCATGTAGACCTAAAGATGATCTTGAACTTGCAATCTTACTTTCAACTCTGAGATGGCATCTCAGTTTTATGCAGTGCTAAGGACTGGCCTCAGGCTTGGGACATGCCAGGCAAGCATTCTACCAGCTGCATTACATTCTTACCCTAAGAATACTTTCAAATCTGGAATTCCGGAATGTAAGAGATGGAGACAAGGAGATATGAGATTCAAATCACCCTCAGCAAAAGGAGAAAAATCGTTATTTTCAAAACAAGGAGGTATTTCCGACGCAGTAAAAGAAACACATTTGCTATGATGAGACATGATTCCATAATAAATATATATGTATTACAAATATATACTTACAGAAATACTGCTTGAGAAGAGTGGCTCCCTCTCCCTCCCTAAAGTTCTGAATCAAAGAGTCTTCCTGCATACAGTACAACTGCACCGTGTAGTGAGACAAGACGCTAGTGCTGTTCACACATTCCATTTACACTACAGCCATGCTGGGTGACAGGCATCGCTCCATGGCAGTGGTGGCTGCAGACACATCACTGACTTTCCCCCAGAAAAAGCAGGATCTTTGACTTCATCATAGGCCATTCCACAGCAAATATTAATTGTGCTAGAAGAAACCATACTCAACTGGGGAGAGGCTTTAATCAGGTTCCTGAATGAAGAGCTCTTTTCCCCTCATTACTAAGACCTATCTCTCTCTTCTCTCTCTCTCTCTCTCTCTCTCTCTCTCTCTCTCTCGCACGTGTACACACACACACACACACACACACACACACACACACACACACCAGATTGTATAGATTTGAGACAATATGTGTTCTAAAGGGGGGTAAGACCAGACACACGAGTTACTCGGGAAATATTACTGTTACTCCTACAAAGCATTATTTGCCTGGTGTACATCTCATGCGCCTTCAAGACTCAATCCCAGGCCAAGTTCCTCACCAACTTCCCTGACCACCACGACAGAAGAGCAGATTCCTTCCTGAAGGTACCACTCGACCCGGGCACTGAATCTCCTCCAGACCTTAGGGAAAGAACAACTATTTTGATTCTCAAATTCTCAGGGCCAAGACATGGTGACATATCACCCAACACATAATTTTGAAGACGGAAGGATGCACAGGCTATAGTTTTAAAATTCCCTGAGCACAATACTACAGCAATTTGCTACCTAAGGGGGAATTTATATTTTTATGAAAATGTTGCCTGCAGCCTTACACTGTGCACATATGTGCAATAACCAAAAACACAGTGCTTCTGAGACTTCTCTCTCACATGCCGTCTGAGCCTCCTGTGATGTGAAAAAGTAAGCTGGACTCTGGATGTCACCATCACGCAATCTCTGAGACTTGCATTTTCAAGTCTACAAAATGATGGTAGCAGGTGGCTTGCAGAGCTCCCCTAGGGTATGAGCTAAAACCCAACGGTACACAAGACGGAAGGACTTAGAAATAAATAAGTAAAAAATGGAAGCACTAGTCATTTTCTGTACAGTTTCTATAGCAATTCAACATTAATTAGCAAGTTGTGTGTCAGGGGTATACTACACGTTAAAGTTTTTATGTAAACTGCTACCATTTTGAAAACATAGTGAAAGAAATATCATTTCTCCTCAATTCAAGCTGGCTGGTGGAAAACCACCAGTATCAGATGGAAAAATGTTTGATTGGGAACTGTTTAAATATTCCAAATCCTTGCATGAACTAAACACCCTAAGTTAAACCCACTAGTGGCAATGCAGAAGAAATGGCTCCCTGGCCTCTGAGCTAGTGTCTGCCTGGCCTTTCCTCAGCATCGGGACTACTGGACAGACTTTTCACTGCAGGGAACATATCCTTGAGCTAATTAGATAAATGATCGGCCACTGCAAAGGACTGGAGATGCTGACCAAATATTAAAGTAGTCAATCATAGATCTTCCCATTTCTAGAACATTCTGATAATTTTTAAACCTATTATACTTTGAAGGGATGAAGTAACACGACCAACATAAAGAAATGATTTTCCTGTTTGTGTTTCCTGTTTGTGTTTAAAGTGAGAGGACAGTTGGATAAAAGTCCTCACTTCTGGACCAGAGGTAAACACTTAGACTTCTAAGAGATCGTCCTCTG
Source organism: Rattus rattus (assembly GCF_011064425.1). NCBI lineage: Eukaryota > Metazoa > Chordata > Mammalia > Rodentia > Muridae > Rattus > Rattus rattus. The sequence goes on from NC_046156.1 coordinate 180,497,144, forward strand.
GGTGGAGCTAAACTTGAAAGCGCCTTCTTCCTCAGGAAGGTGGATGCTACTGCAGTTAATTAACACCACTGCTTTGAGGAGTGCAGTTTGCTTCTTTCATTTATGACATCTGCAGTCACATACCGGAGTCAGCTGCATATGTGAATGGAGACGGAAAAGGAAGCAGATGCAAATTCATCAAGAGATAGGTGCCAGCCAGGTACAGCTGCACACGCCTTTAATCCCAGCACTCGGCAGGCAGAGGATGGTGTGTTTCTGAGTTCAAGGCCAGCCTTCGTTCACAAGAATAAATCTGGAACGGCCAGAGCTCGAGACTCTGTCTCAAAATGCATAAGACGGACAGACAGACAGACAGACAGACAGACAGATCCCAGGGCTGGGGTATAACTAAGAAGAAGAGTGTCTACCCTGGTTGCTGAAGGCCCCCATACCAAAAACTAGGAGAATCAGTGCTGTTCACATAAAACACCAGGCAGAATATGCCATCGCCCAATACTTAACATTTGTGAGAAACTGGTTACATAATTATTTCCATATTTTGCCCTCAAAAAGTAATCTCTAGGCTTTTCTCTTCTGCACAGTGTGCAACCAAAATGAATTTAATATTCAAGTGGTGAACAGTCACTCAGATTTACAGGCCTTTACCTTCAGTGTTTTATATCTGAACCTCCAAGTGGTCATAAAAGTAAAAAAAAAACGCAGCTGTATACACAGCATACCAGGGCTGAGAGACTGAATAAAAGAGAACAGTTCTATCCATGAAGTCAAGCTTTTGCATGGCAGGAAAATGACTGGAGAAATACTATCAACACTCAAGAGAGACAAACACCAGGGGCAGCATTATAACATCTGAGCAAATCCCTCAAAGGATTACGGCACCTAAAGTGAGTTTGTGACAAGTTCGCCTCTTATAGAGTATCAAAAACGTTCTCAACAGCAACTGCAGGCCGTGCGCCATGCTGCCAAGCAGTCTCATCCCATCTCCCGTCACTGCTCTGTATTTTCCAGATAACCCAGCCAGAACGAAACAAAGCAAATGAAGACAGAGCTGGAAAAGACAGCTTAGGAGTTAGCAGCAAGTTCTACTCCTGCAGTTGAGCCAGGTTTGGATCCCAGTACATAATCTTCTGGGACTCCAGCTCCAGAAGATCCAATGATGTCTTTGTCCTCTACAAGCATCAGACATGCATGCCATAGACACACATATGTGCGGATAAAACACATACACACACGCACGCATGCACATACAAACATCAAAAACCAATTCTTTTCAAGTGGTTTTAACTTATTTATTATTCCTGGGTGTTTATAAGGAGTGTGTGAGGCTTCCCAAGGCATGCAAATGAAAGCCAAGGAAAACTGTGGGAAGTTGGTTCTCTCTTTCCAACTTTATGTGGGTTCCAGTAATCAAATGCAGGTCTCAGGTTGTCAGTCAGACTTTCCAGGCAAGAGCTCTGCTGGGCCATCTGAGTTGGGCTGTGTTGGTTTAGGGTTTTGTTTGTGGCCCAGTTCTTGAGCGTGCCCCATCCCTGTCTGGAATTCTGGGTCTTGCTTCCTCGACTTTTGCCTCTGAGATCTCAGCTCAAATGTGCCGCTTGAGCAAATGCGTTCTTATCTCTTCCCAGGCTTGTGGATCTCAGCCAGAGCAGTCACCGTTTGAAATTACACACCCATTTGCAAGACTCACTCCCACCTGCTGCTCCCGTAAGTCTATGAATGCACAAGGCCCTGTTTCCTTCCTGGTGATTAATACTGATGCACACTATTGTTTTGTCTCCAAACAGCTGAACTTTTGTCTTTATTATTTTTACAATATCTTAGTTTCATACAAAAGTCTACAGTATATTTAAAGTACAAGAGTGTACTTACCACGGAGAGCACTATATTTGAGTTTATTTATAATATACAAATTCTTTTATCTTTCAATGCTAAATAAGCTTACTCAGAATGACTTTACAATAACAAGCATTCAAAACTTGAAGAGCACCCCGTGAATGAAGAGAAAGTGTGGGTTTTATTTAGTTTGTGGTGAGCTCTGCATTAGAGAGCATTTAGCTCTCCTGTTTATTTGGTTAGGGAGACACCATCTACTACTGAGTGCTGTCGGAGGGTTACATGGAGGGTGGTGTGCAGAGCAAGGCTGCTTGTGTGGTGAGACTAAATCAGTGAAAATGAGTTAGTTCTCTACTTCCTGCCCAGCCTCACAATAAAGACTGTGTAGAAACACAATTCCACAGCGACAGATAATACCAGGTCTCCTCAAAATCCCTCCACGGCTTTCCCTGACTAGCTTCACTTTAAAGGCTGTATGAAAAAAGAAATCCCCTCATGAGGTAGGAGAAGAAGCTCACTGAATAAACCAATCAGAGACAGATCCTGAGGGCTGATGATGCAGCTGAGGCAAGAAGGCCCCGGTTTGATTCCAGCACTGCGATACCTAGATGTGGTAGCACAGTCTGGAGGTACGGACAGAAGGGTCACAAGTTCAAGGTCATGCTCTAGTACAGGGTGGTTTGAAGCGAGTTGGGGGAACATAATTGTCTATTTCAAACAAACAAACATACAACAACAAAACAGTAAAATGGGTCAGCAGATAAAACTGCTTGCTGTTCAATCCTGACAATCTGAGCTCAATCTCTTGAATCCATGTAAAGGTAGGAAAGACCAACACCATAAAGTGTCTGCTGTAAACACACACACAGAGAGAGAGAGAGAGAGAGAAAGAGAGAGACAGAGAGAGAGAGAGACAGAGAGACAGAGAGACAGAGAGACAGAGAGACAGAGAGACAGAGAGACAGAGAGACAGAGAGACAGAGACTGTACACACACACAAAGACACACAGAGAGACTACACACACAGAGAGAGAAAGAGAGAGACTGTACACACACACAGACACACAGAGAGACTACACACACACACACACAGAGACTGTACACACACACACAGACACACACAGAGACACAAACACACAGAGAGACACAGACACACACACACACACACACACACAGAGACACACACACACACACACAGAGACACACACACACACACAAACACACACACACACACACACACAGAGAGACAGACACACACACACACACACACACACAGAGACACATACAGAGAGAGAGAGAGAGAAAGAGAGAGAGAGAGAGAGAGAGAGAGAGAGAGAGAGAGAGAGAGAGAGAGAGAGAGACTGTACACACACACACAGAGACTACACACACACACACACACACACACACACACACACACACACACACAGAGAGAGAGAGAGAGAGACTGAAACTGAAGAAAACTTCAAAGAGACAGATCCCTCATCAAATCTCATTCTAAACCTTTAACTCATGAACTATGACATTCTTTTCATTGACTTAAGCCAACAGGAAGTATTTTTGTCAAACTGAAAGTATCAGAATTTACAGTATTAAACAAGGACATCCTAATTTACACTGAATACTAATTTTAATATACATTTTAATGTTATGCCTTATGCCGAGTGAATTTGATGTACAGAATATTGTAGTGACTTAATTTTCTGAACTTTAACAGAATTTATGACCTAAGAATAATAAGTACAAAGGTTACCTAAAAAAAAAAGAAGCAGGACCACAAATGTCTGTCTCTCTAAGTTAGTCTTCCAGACCTTCTGTGTATGTTGAGTTGGGTTTAGAAAGCCACAGACCCCTCAACACTTCTCTTGCTTCCTTTTAGATTGCAGCCTCTGGGGAAGATATCAATCAACCCAACAGGGTGTGTCCCAGCTTTCAGTCTCCAAATCAGTTGTGAGTAGCCTACTGAAAGCATGATGGTTTTACTGTTTCCTAAGCTTTTAGTAGATTTTTTTTTTTTTTGGTTCTTTTTTTCAGAGCTGGGGACCGAACCCAGGGCCTTGAGCTTCCTAGGCAAGCGCTCTACCACTGAGCTAAATCCCCAACCCAAAAATTTATTATATATAAGTACACTGTAGCTGTCCCATTACAAGATGGTTGTGAGCCACTGTATGATTGCTGGGATTTGAACTCAGGACCCCTGGAAGAGCAGTAAGTGCTCTTAACCACTGGGCCATCTCTCCAGCCCCTAAGCTTTTGAAAATGTTTTCTTAGCACAAGCTTAAAGCAAAAAAAAAAAAAGTACAATTACACTGACATATTTTGATCATGAAGTTAATTGATGAGCATTCAATTAATGAATACAATTCACTCTTAAGCCAGTGATTATGCAATGCCTCAAAGCCAAAAACAACTAAGACGGGCAGCTGTTTGGTTCTAGGAAGGAAAAGGCAAGTTCTGACAACACTAGGACTCTGACAACGGTCTGCATGTGCATCTCAGTGGAGCGCTGGCATGGAGGCTTCTCACTGCAGAGCAGAAAACACACTGTTGATCTCAGAGGCTAGGAGAGGAGGAGGAGCTCAGCCTCCGGTGCTGCTCAGTGAGCTCAGTGCTGGTGTCATAGGTAAGCATCACCACTCCCTGTCTGAAAAATTACTGATTATCACAGGGGAAACCATCTAAGAAAAAACTTAACTTGAAAATTGACAAACTCTATATCTTCCACTGGAAAACTGGCCATCAGCTATAAGAAACTGGTGCGGACACAAGCAGTTCCTCGGCTCTACAAATGAATTTGTGTGCTAGAAAATATGCAGCTCCATGATGGTCTGCAGCTATGGTTCTCATATAAACCATGAAAGCAGCATCTGTAATCTAGAATCCAAAAGTAAGTATCTCCTTATTTCAGATTAACTTGGGCTTTAAACTGATTAAGGCAACCATATAAACACAGAAGACACGACTTTAAATACTTTGGTTCTTTTCTAAACCCTTTTTTTACATTTTTGTATGTGCGTATGCATGCATTGATGATAGTTTGCTTTTTTGTTTCTTTATTAATCATCTTAAAATATACTTTATAAATACATTCATAGGGGAAAACGCTAAATTTAATGCTAAAATTACATTCCACAGTTCACACGAGACTGTATACCCTAATAAACTCTGGGAACCTTTATCTCCTGGCTTCGACCTAAAGGACTCATCCTTCAGGAACTAAATTACGTTCACTTTCTTAGGCATTCAGAGATCCTACGCCACTAACCAAACTGACCCACTCAGCACTAAACAACCTTTCCTCACATCCATTTATTTATTTACCTGTTTTCAAGATTTTTATTTTGTGTGTGTGTGTGTGTGTGAGAGAGAGAGAGAGAGAGAGAGAGAGAGAGAGAGAGAGAGAGAGAGAGAGAGAGAGAGAGGTGTTTTTAGGTACCAAGGAAGCCAAGAGTAACAGGCATTTGTGGGTCACCTGATGTGACGCTAGGAACTGAACTATGTACTATGGAAGAGTAACGTGTGCATACTCAACCACAGAACCATCTTCCCAGCCCTCCGAGACTATTACTCACATTAATGTTTATTTCCCTTATGACATCTAGTTTCTCTGTGTATCTTGTTGTATTCCTGATTCTAGATATATATGTATATCCTAAAAGGTGTTCAAAATATAAAAAGATATAGCTTCTTTGCAATGACATTTAATGAATCTTAAGTCATGGCTGGAAAGAAATGGACGTTATCCCTGCAGAAGATAAACAACCTATAGCAAATTATGACAAGTATGTTCACTCCGAAGTTGCCTTTCACTCAGAGGAACAGATGAAGAGACATAACTTAGTTTATAGTGTAGGTGAAATAAATCATGATAACAGAATTTTATTACACTCTATAATGTGAAATGAGGACAAAGGAGTCACGTCTTCTATTTATAAATCTATCCATCTATAATTCAACAGGCCCAAAATCACGAGGTACACTACACTTGATATTTGCAACATTATAAATGCTTAACAAACAGAAGGTGTAATTCAAAGCCATGATGGTCAATATTTGTAGGTCATATTACTATTCATAAAATAAGTTACAGAACACACATTGTTTTAACAGGCTCCAGTGGGAACTGAGAAGGAACACACTGGAATCTAATTACAGCACCGTTGCTGCAGAGAAGCTCCCTATAAGCCACTGAGCCCATGAAAATATCCTTGTATCTGGGTAGACTGAATGCTCACACGGAACCCTGGCATTGGAGAGGCTAAAGCAGGAGCTTGAGTTCATGACCAACCTGGGCTGCATAGTCAGAGGGGGGAGGGGAGGGGAGAGGAGGAGGAGGGAAGAGGTTCTCATAATCATCACATCTTTCTGTCCAAGATGAAGTTCTGTCATAACAATCGACCATAGCACATAGCGGTGATAATAATACTTGGAACTCTGATACTAACATTACTCTGGAATAGATTTCTCTGGAAGTTGGTTTTGCATATTTTAATCATGTTTGCTGTGATTTAAATTTTAAGAGGAGCAAAAATATCCCATTGTCTCAGCTTCTCTTTTTATACAATGCACGCTTAGAGAAAACCCATGTGTTGCCATCCTTGATTTTGACAGCACAAATTCACTGAAACAGGGAAACTCTAGAATCCACAAGTCACCCTTTATTTCCAAGACAAACACACCCATCGGTCCAGAAAATTCAATGAAGAAACGTCTCAGAATGCAGACTATAAAGAAAGTCTAATGATGAGAATGTTAATACCCCTCTCTCACAGGATGCCTAACACTTAGTTTTTCAGTTAATCTGAGACAGAAAATATACCCTAGCATCCTTGAGACCAGATCTGAGAACAAACTGTATCATTCTAGGGCCATGAAATAGGAAGGGGAAACAAATTTATGCTACAGTAAGTACATTTCAAACAATAAGTATAAAATGATTGTGGGGTTTTCAGCAACCCATCAATGCCCTGTTATCATGAAGAATCATGAACAGACCTCCTGACATAATCTGCTGGAGACAGCCAAAAGGAAGAACTGCCATCCCACATCTACAGCACCCAAGCTGTCCCTTCTGTTCCTGGCAGGGCCACTGAGCTACAACTACAACTGAGAGGAAAGATGAATTTCCCCCATGAGGCTTCCCGGCTCAATCCTCTATCCCCAAAATAAGATCCACTAGGAGACAGTTTGACTTTCACATGAACCAACAGATAGGAAGATCAACATCTAAATGGGGTCAAAAAATAAATCTTTCAGTGAAAACAGAAGCTGAAGTTAGATTTTCAAAAACTTTTGATCACTTTCACCATACTTAAATAGTATTTAAACTACAGGCTCCATTAAGACTTCCAAATAGCTATAAAGATATCTCCATAACGAAACAAATCATGTTCCCCTTCCTCCTTGGCAAGGACAACTGATTACCACTGAGAGTATGGGAAAGTAAGGAAATGTCTATGTGGACAGAGCCACTGACAGGAGGCTTTGAAAGGGGAAGAGGACAGACAGCGTCTGAGAATTCTCCAGACCTTGGCAAAGAAACAGATGGAAGGAAATAGTGGACAAGCGTGGGAGCCACCTCTGTATGGAATGCAGGGTCTCTGACCTGATGAGAAAATAAGGATCATAACTGGATATTAAAAGAAGCCTCTTACAATACAAGATGGGACAAGAGGAAAAAGATATTAAATTGTTAATGTGTGATAACACCCATGAACAAACTGCTAGTATAGATCACACAAATTGTGAAGCTATGAGTCAATAAGCCGATGGGCCATTTGGTAAATGATTCAACAGCCACAATTCCTGTCCCTTAGTGTAGTTAAGAGATGTAGCAGTAAATACTGCTATCTATTTCTGGGTATAATTTTTCAAGAATTGACTGCTTATGACAGTGTTATTAAAGTCAACAAATCATAGGACAATTTAAGAGCTTTAAAAAGGACTGCTCAATTAAGAATTTTAAAATCCAAAAAGGGTTGGTTGGTTGGATGGTTGACTGGTGGGTTGGTAGTAAAAGAATATTTTTTTACAAAGTGGTTATAAGGAGCCAGGTATGATATCTACAATCTCAGAATTTGGGAGGCTTACATAATATTGAATTTGAGGCCAAGGAGGGCTACACAGCAAGTTGGAAGCCAGCCTGGAGTACATGGTGAGATTTTGTCTCGAAAGGAAATTCAACAAAATGAAACACATGTGCTGGAATTAATCTGGACTTTCCCTTACCTGTTAAAGACTTGAACTGACAGCATATCAGAAGGCAGATTTTCACCCATTTGGGGTCAGTCACCTCTGACCACGGACCAGAAATAAAAAGGCATTGCTTTGCAAGAACTGTTCAGTCCCAGCTCCTACAGTTCTAACAACAACGAGGAAAGGTAGCCAAGGGCTGCCCAATCAATGTTATTGTCTGGGTTTGCATCTGTCATTCAAATAACAACTTACACCACTAGGTGTCCAAGCCAAGTAATTCAGCCATAAACCAAATGACCCCAGCAGTACTTTAATTGGGTCTTCATGCAAACGTCACGTTTTCAGAATTTTGGAAAGCCTTCTTTAGTGCGTGTGTACAGAACACAATGTTCAGTTATACCTTCAGCAGAAACATGGTTATAAACATTCCAAGTAATGTTCACTGCACATTATTACACTCTGTGTAAATAAGAATGATGGCTTTGTGTTTCTTCAGTTTGCCCTCACATGGAACGTAGTCCTCTTCCTCTAATGTCATCCTTTCTGAGGGGCAGTCACTAAATGGCTGGAGATGTATTTCATTTCCACCACTAGCAATGAGTAGGCAGTGTTCTTACTGTGGAAAGAGACGATGGTAAAGACCAGCACTGCGCCTGCGCTGGGTAAGAATCTCTGTGCTGTGAAACCTTAGCAGTCAGATGCACTTGGAAAAATCAAAGTGTTCACACTTTGACAGTTCATTTCTAAAAGTTTCATCTTTTAGAAAGTATGTTACATCAAATCTCCGTGAGACACTGGGATTAAAACAAATATGAACTGCTATAACACTGGAGGGGTGGCGTAGAAATATCAGGAGTTCAAGGCCAGCCTCACATACAGGAATTTGGGGATAGCTGGTCTACGTGAGATCCTGTCTCAACAAAACAACCAAGGTGAGTCAGGTTTGATGGTATCTACTTGCTACCTCAACATTTGAGAGACACAGACTGGAGGAGAAACACACCCTTGATAGCAGTCTGTTCTACATAGTAAAGTTCCATGCCAGCCATGTCTACATTGTCAGATGCTGTCTCTAAAGGAAAAGCTATCCACAAGGAGATGCGTGGCTGCCCTGATTTCTCATTACCTTGCTTAAGGCAAACTCAGGTTCCTTCACGTTGATGTGCCATTAAATTTACTGAGGCAAAATTCACAAAAAAAAAAATCTGTTTTGATTTTCAGAGATTTTTCTAGTCAGAGATTCTGGAGGACAAACTTTATCCAATCTATATTACAACACTGTGGATGAGGAGGCCTATTTGGGGAACTGAGGGAAACCACGTAAGTGGTTATAGTAAGAATGCTATCACTAAATATAAACCTGAGTGCTGGGTGCTTTAACTCGGGCTTTCCAGCATCCACATCTACAAATGTGGAAAACACTCACGTGGAAAGCCAACATTCTCATTATTAGATGACTTCACAGTGGAAATCAGAAGGAGCTGTCTCCTGGCCCTTCCACTTGGGCTACAACAGAGCATCCTGTCATCTTTCACATACAAAGGCTTTCTGAGGTACACGCAAGCCAGGCATGTACATCAAAGGCACGCTGCTGTAGACTCCTGCTTTACACTTTCCTCAGACTCAGCCCAGCTGGCGACATACTCATTGTTTTTGGACAGAAGACTAAAAACTGAAACAAGAAATCCAAACTGAAGCAACTTCGTGTTCTGACTTTGGTCTCTTGTGGCCCAATCCAAAAGTTTTAGAAATGAGAACAGAAAGTCTACATCCCAGCCTTGATTTCAGAGGTTAGGGTAGAAGAGGAATCAGAAGCCAGCTATGCACCACTTGGTTTTATAAAATAAATGTATATTTTATTCCGTTTGGTTTTGAGACGTGCCCAAAGAATGCTGGGGTTTCTGGAGTGTGCCTTGATGCCCACCGTGAGCACACAAAGAACATCCAGTTTCATCAGGAATTGGAGCCACGTCTCCTGGCATCTTGCTAAATCACATGGCTTCTTGTGGTTTCTCATACTGATCGTGCTATGGGCAAGTAATTGTTTCCCCGCTATGACAGAATCTAGCATTACTTGCTCAAAACAAATCACTGCCCCAGATGAGCCAAAGCCCACGGAGCAAGCTTCCCTCCTCAAAGCTAATCGGCTACTGAGCAGATGTGATAACTTCTTCATTGATTATATTTCACCTTTGATTAGTAAATTAAAAAAGTGTTGCTCATTTTATCAAAGCACAGTTCTGTTCTTAATGCCTGTTTTAAGGAGGTGAGGGTACAAGTCCATCCCTGGCAACATTGTGAGTTCAAGACTAGCCTGGACGAGAGTAGATCCTGTATCAAAAGGAAAACAAAATCAGACAAAAATAAATTTTGTCCCGGAAATACACATCCAGTAAAACATGGAAAATGTTGAAAGGCCATACTATCTTGTAATGTACATTCCGCTCCCTTGTCAAAACCATTGAGGATTTTTATGCCTCAGGTTTGCAAGCTGACACGGAAACTAAAGCCTTCATCTGTGTCAAAAGCCTTTCTCCATTCATCAGTTAAAACGTAGAGGAAGCCACTGCAGACGGCTGACCTGGGAGAGATGGATGAAAGAGGCTATAAGTAAAGGGATAACTGAACGGTGTGAAGGAAAGTAGCCTATCCAGAAATCAAGAAGTAAACTTTGTTTCTCTAGCACTCCAAAAGCTCTCCTGCTGAAAGGATCATTCATATTTCATCTCGTTTTCTGGGCAAGAAAACTAAGACCCAGAGAAGTCTATCAATGTGCCCTGCATCACACTGTACTTGGTTCTGAGCATAGATCTTTGATCAGATGCCCTTCCTTCCTTTGCCATTTCCATAACAAATTACATTTGCACAGCACAGGTGAACAGCAGGCAGCATCGTTTGATTTAACCAATTGTGAAATGTATTCAAGATGAAAATATGAAGGAAAGAGGTTTTCTCCCACTACCTTCTATATCCTACGTGACTTTTATAAAAGGAGACATCTGACATTATTTGGTGCTGACTTTTCAAAGCAACATATATGAAAGCACAGCTCCTCTAAGAAGGAGACATTTTCACTCAGTTCATAGCTGTCAAAGCAGGTCAACAACAAGCATATGTTGAAAGGAATCTGGTTAATTAAATGGGCCTGGGAAGTTCATTCTAGAATATTTGTCAACAATTAACAGAATATTAATGATTAACTCAGAATACCAAATGTCTGATGTCTGTCATATATGTGAGTATACACACGTTCATATGAGCAGGGCTACACACTGGTGCATGTGTGCTGGCAGAAGCCAGAGGACAACCTTAGGTGTCCTTTAGGAGCCACTGAGGCAGGGTCTCTTATGGACCAAAGAGCCCCAAGCATGTGTCTTGTCTCTGCTTTGCCAGCACTGAGATTGTAAATGTATCAATATGCCTGGCATATGTGTGTATGCATGTATGCATGTATGTATTTGTGTGTGTGCATGTATGTGTCTATGTGTCTATGTATGTGTGCATATGTGCATACATTTTCTATCTGTAGATAGGTGTGTGTTTGGATATATACACACATATATTTATGTGTAGGCATGTACAGACATACACATAGACATGTACACAGACACATACATAAACACATACATGTGTGCATGTTCTCAGGATCTGATTCAGGTCTTTAGCACTTACCAATTTACCTGTATCCCCAGCCCCTGCATTTATGAGAAAAACTGTTTTGCTCTAGGGCAGCTCACGATAAACTGAGCTGTTGACTTGCCCCATTCCACATCAAAAAACATTTTGGTCCCTTCTCATCTTATTAGTTGGTATATCGAAGTTAACACACACACATCTGTGATAAAGAGTGAAACTGGAAGAACTAAAATATTCAACATAAAATTTAAGAGTTATGTCAAAAATCATGCATTATAAACAATCTTTTTAAGTTTTGATGAAAAAGCTATCAATTCAAAAGGATTGATACTAATGTACTGGAAATTTTAAAATACTAGTTTTGCTTTTTATGTTGAATTTCCTTTCTTTCTGAGATAGTTTGATGCCTGATGTTGTTACCTTGACTGGAGATAGAATGGCCTAGAAGACAAGTTCTGCACCTGCCCCTGAGGGATTACGTTAACTGAAGTGAACAGCCCACCTTCCTGTGGGCGATCATCCTATGGGCTGAGATCCTGAACTGAAGAAATAGAAGAAAGCAAACTGAGAAACAGCCAGTCGTCCTCCGCTGCTTTGCTACAGAAAGGATGGATGTGCCCAGCTGCCTCAGACCCCTGCCATGGCTTCCTACCTTCACAGACCGCGCTTTGGAACTGTGAGCTAAAATACAGCCTTTCGTAACTTGCTTCCGCCAGGTACACTGTCACAGCCACAGAACAAGTAACTGATGCTGGCAGGGTCTCCTGCCGCCTAGGCTGGCTTTGTCCATGATAGGAGACAAGGATGGCTTGAGCTTCAGAGGCCCCGCCCTCCACCCCCCAAGGGCTGGAAATTCGGTGTGACAGGACTCTTGGTCCTAATTTGAGGACAGAGGTAGCTGACTACACCCACAGCTGTCAGTTTTGCTTCCCCCTGGGTGGTCCTGGAAAGGAAAAGGCAGCAACTGCCAGAAGGGAAGTAAGAGAAAGGCTCCTCAGGATGCCAAAGAAAGGTTTTGCATAATTTCTCTAGAAAGCAGAGAAACACAGAAGCTAACTTTGAAATGGGATGCCTAGGGAAACAAGGGTACAACATAAAAACAGACTAAGGGGAAACTGATACGGAGCACCACAGTTGGAAGACGTATGACCCTAACGCCATGTCAGCAGTCGGTGTGACCCAGCCTGGGAATGGAAAGATGCTAAGCGGTCATGAGCGGTCGCTCTTCTTGCAGAGAACCCAGATTCAAGGCCCAGCACCCATATGGCTGCTCCCAACCACCTATCACTGCGGTTCCAGGGCATCCAATGCCCTCTTCTAGCTTCTGAGCACCCTGCATATGCATGGTGTGCAGACATATACATGCAGACAAAACACATATATAAACTTCTTTAAAAAAATAAAAGGAAAAAGGAAAAAAGATTCCCCTGCCTCAGCCTTCTGAGAATTGGGATTACAGGGTTGTTCTGTCACACTCAGCTAATGATGCCATTTTCAAGGATCATGTGCAAAGGCCAAAGTGGAAATATAAAGTCTCCCAAGAAGCCAAAATGAGCCAGCACTGGAGAGACTGAGGCAGGAGAATCCCAAAGTGGAAGCCAGTGTGGACTGCAAGGAAAGATTCTACTTTTTAAAAACACAAAGGAAAGAAAAGGAAAAGAGAGGAGAAGAGGGGAGGGGAGGGGAGAAGAGGGGAGGGGAAGACGTACAGTGTTTAGATGAATGTATCACTCTTTATGAATGGACTCACAAACATTACATTCCGGTTGTTCTTCTAAGTCAGGCAGGCTGGGGTACCTCCACCTATCTGCATTCTAACACCCAAGGTGTCAAATAGCACTGAAGCTTCTTCACAAATGCTGTCACTTAAAAATGGAAACGGGATAGTGGTTTGGGAGTATTCATTAGAATTCAGGAGAAAATCTCAATTCTTTTTTCCCACCTAGAGAGATGACACAGAGGGAACTGATGCAGGCTGTGCTCCTGTCTGCCAGCCTCCAGGCTCAGACCTTCCTCTCCAAATGTGCACCTCCCAGCACATTCGAGCTGCAAATGTACAGGGCTCTAGGAAAGCCTTCATAGCAACTGGCCCACTAAGACTAAAAGCACGGCTCTCCGGGCACACTGAGAAGGATGTGCAAATATGACAGACATGGAACCTTGAGAGAAAGAACATAGAAGGAACAGAAGTAACGAGAGGGTGGCCTGCCAAACTGGTTTTCCATTAATGGTTGGCTGGAGTAAATCCATTCCACCAATTGCTCAGGTAATAACTACTGAGGACCAACTCTGTGCTGAGAAAGGTGGCAAATCAAAATAAACAGGACAATAGGTTCTGGGAAACTTGTAGCACAGGTTCAAAAGCACAAGTAAAATATCACCCAAACACAGCAAGGAATAGTTGTAATACATACTTGAGAGGAAAACTACCGAGAATCGGTGCAAAGTAAGGACATGAGATTTGTCAAAGATGAGGTCTTTCATGGGAGCGGTGAAAACAGGAAGTTTCATGGGCGAGTATAAGGAAAGGACTAAAAGTGGGGTCTAAATTCAGAACCATGCTTCTTTTTCAAATGCCCTCTCTTTAGCCTGATTTCCCAAGTAAATGCAGAACCCGTCTCCTTGAAGACAGACTATAGACTGGAGTCTCCCACAGTGAGTGACATGGACCACAGTTGCCATTAACATATTTTGTTGAAATGCGCTAATACAAACCTGTAAGGTACATTACCTGAACTATTTTATTTCACAAAAATACAGTTCCTATCTACCCTGGCTGAAAGTCAGATCCAAGCATGTGTCCCAGTCCTTAATAAAGAACACCAGGGAAAGAGGGTGGCGGCTGGAGTACAGGAGTGTGCCCCCACCTTCACTCAGCATGCTGAGGCAGAGAAAAGCAGGAGCCAGGCTTGGGAACTGAGCAGACTCTAACCGCACAAATGACTGTCTGGCACCGTGAGCTACGTCTGACTCACGCAGCCTAAATTGGCGTACAGTTCCTTGCACAAGGAAGGGTCTCAAATACTCATCTAGAGAAAGGGGTGGAGGATCATGAAAATGCTACATTCCTGGCAGGTAGAAGCTGAGAAAAAAAAAAAATGATTACCTGGAAAGTACCAGAGGGGAGCGCTCACATGGAACACCAACCACTACAGCACACTCACAAAGGACACCACTGCAGAGTAACTGCCTGTTGCTTCACAAGCTCCAAAGGCCCCAAGCAGCTCCTGTGGTTCTGATCTAGAACTACAGATGCCCTGTGTACCCTGCTGCAATGAAAAGGTGACTGTTTTTTGTTTTTTGTTTTTTTGTATTTTTTTCACAGAAAGAAATGTCACAGGAAACAGAGGGAGGCATTATTCTAAGGTCCAAGTCCCTCAAAGCACTCCCCTCTCCAAATACACCCCTAAGCTAAAGAACCTTGCTTCTTCCTTCTGACAACAGGTGACAGCAGAAACGGGGATGACCTCCAACGAGTAGTGACAGTGCCTCTGACACAAGCGTGCACAGAGCCTGTACAGTTTCTGGTGGTTCTACCCATCTCAATGAACTTTCTGGAACAAACAGGCCTGTATGAGACGGCAGTGTGCAAAGCCATTCCTGGGCTTTCCTGCTCCTTGGTGAGGGAACTCTCTCAAACCACCATGCCCAAGCCAACTGTCAGTGGAGCTCTGTTCCGGGGATTTTTAATTGAGACACCACTGGCAATCTACAGTACGTTTCCCGGTGCTGATCTCTGTGGTTCAACGAGAAGCAGCAGCTCCCGTGCTCCGTGAGATTAAATCTGAAGTTCTGTCGGTAAAACTATATTTATGAAACGGGCCTGGGGTTGAGGAGAGAAACTTGCAAAGGAGTCAGTGGAACTGATTACACCAAAATCTTTCAGTGGGTTTTTATTTCACATCTTTTATTTGCCTAGCACTTGATTATATCGTTTAATAAATCATCCTATACTCTGTTTCTGGATAGTCACAGCTATAGAGGTTCCCAGGTTTAGAGAAACCCCCCAGTCGCTGTTTTCCTAGGTGAATTAAAGATGCTTCAGACCCAGGCCCAACCCACTGATAACCAGATAAACCATGGGAAAAGCATTCCACAATTGATAGCTTCCGAGAATGAGCCATCGAAACCCAAACTAGACAGCCCAGGTGAGGGCCTCCTCCCTCTCCTGGATTTGAAGGGAATCCTGCACATAAACTACAATTACAGACGGTAACCTCGGACACTGTTTAAACAGTCAGCTCCCAACTGATACTACCAGCACAAACACTAGCAGTGCCATTTTAGAGCCAAAAAACCAAGGCACAAGAGCTCACTGTTTGTAACCTGGAAAGACCAGCGGAGGTCTGGCAGACCTGCTATCAGCAAATTTAACTAAGTTGAAGACACCTGCCCTAGCCCGGGACAAGCTGCAGCAGGAAATACTGCCCTGGAGGACCTAGAACTAGTTTTTTTAGTAATCTAATAATTTTCAACGTATCTTTTAATCAACTAACTTTGCTTTAATTAAGAGCCACATTAGCAGTGAACACTTGAAATTATGCCTGAATTTCAAATACAAACCTCACATGTTAATATGTTTTCATGCTCAGAAGAAATACTTTGCTAATAATTCCCCAGACTGACAGTGAGAAGTCAAACACAGGATTTTTGCTTAGAGTTGAGCATCCCTTGTTAACTGCATACACATGTGAAGATCACTATACACATCACCCAATAATAAATTGTAGCTAGTACACACACAAACATATTTTAACTGTTAGCAAACTATTACATCAACTATACCTTTATCATCAGTGAAAGCATTGTTTAAAGGTACCATAATATAGCTTGACTGCATTGCTTCCAAATATTTCTAAAGAAGAGTAAAGTTTCTATTAAGAACAACAAATGAGGTGAAGACAGATGGCTAGTGGGGAGAAAAACTACCTTCCAAGTCACTATGTGTCACCATGTTGTCGTGTGACATACTGGGATTCTTACACGCCATGTTAACAATAGCGACAAGTTCTTTTCTAAACCAACCAACTTTTGGTTTCAGTGTTTCAGGATAAGCACATCGACTTTGGCCCCTGTGCTGTGTATAAGGTCGCCCGGGAGGAAATGAAACAACACCTTTGACTGGGTCTAACTTATGTTTAAGGTGTCTCCTGAAAAGCCTGTAATCTGCATTCCTGATGGAGGAGGGAGAGGAAAGAATCCATTTTCACAGGGACAGTGACATCACTGAGTTGTACTTGTTCATTCCAAGCCGGGGAAGAGAGGGGAGCAGGGTGAACAGACGGTCACCGTTTCCACAGTTTCTGCTTTTGGCCCTGATATTTACAGACATATCATGTTACGCAGATGGACTGTGACCCCCAAATTAAATATATATATTTCCAGGGGGATATTCTGAATTGTCAATTTAAGATTTTAAGCAGATAAGAGATTCTTCCAAAGGAAATTTTAGAAAATATTAAATATCTCAAGGATATAAATTTAAGGTGGGCCACCTTGCTGATACATGGATGTGATCCCGGTTCTCAGGAGACAGTGGTAGGAGGACTAGAATGCTCCCATGCAGCCTGGGACACACAGGACATTTCAGAACAGATGGGGCTATGGAAGGGAAACCTTGCTAAAAGAAAGAGAGAAGTAAGGGAGGGAAGGAAGGAGGAAGGGAGGGAGGGAGGGAAGTTGGGCTGATTACAGGAAACGGGAGGGGAGGAGGGGGGGGGGAGGGGGAGGGAGGGGAGGGAGGGGGGAGGGAGGGGAGCCAGGATAGCCTTGGGTTCACTACACAGCCAAGAATGACCTTGAATTTTTGATCCTTTCACTTTGACTTCCCAAGTCTGGGGACTGCTGCACAGGCCGGACCAAAGCCTTCTGGAAGAGGGTAAGCAGCCTCTCAGTTCCAGCCTTTACTCTGGAACCCTAGGCAAGTGTGCAAGCCTCTTTCTTTCTTTCTTTCTTTCTTTCTTTCTTTCTTTCTTTCTTTCTTTCTTTCTTTCTTTCTTTTTTCCTTTCACTTTTCTTGTTCTCTCTCCTACTTTTGAGACTACATCTACTATATAACCCAGGCCAACCTGAAAGTTAGAATCCATCTGTCTCTACCTCCATGGCTCTGGAATTATGAGTCTAGCCAACTGTACTAGGTTGCAAAGTTTCTAAAGCATAGTATTTTCAAAGAACTACTGATAAAATAAATTACTTCATTATCAGACATATTTAAGTGGATTCTCTAAGGAAAGGAATTTCAATCACAATATACTGATATTTTTGTGTAAAGGAAAAGCTATTGCTATATTTACAGGGCAAGAGTAACATTTGAACCTCCATCAAAGGGAGGAGCTGGACAAGAATTCATAACTTGCTGCCCATTATCAGTAAACTGTTTTAAACAGCATCTGAGTACTGCCTGCTGCTGCCATGCTGTAGTACAGATCATTCCAGTATGCTGGCTGTGAAACAATACCATCACCAAAGTTAATAATCTGCTGCAGAAACGTCCATGACTGAGGGTGAACTGAAGTGCTTTCCTGAGGCACAGAGCCCCTACCGCTTCCAGAGAATCTTCAGCTCACATCACACGGCAGTGTTAGGAAAGAGCTGGGGTAAAGTCAATTGTATGGGGTTTGTACATAAGTCTTTATACTTAAAGCTCACTGGAGACAACACTCTGCATTAACCATGTCCCGTTTCTCCTTCCTGCAGAGCACTTAGCTGGATTCCATGCCCCAGAGGGACAGGAAAGAACAAACCTTTAAGCGGTACCAATTGTGTCAGAAAGCCAGCAGATATTATAGCAATTCCAATCTCAGTAGCTTAATATAATCGAGGCTGACCTCAGAGCGTTCAGAGAGCCGGAGTGAGTGCTGTTCCACGATTGGGAGAGCCAATCTTACTGACTTGTCACCCAACTGTCTGCTAAAGCTTTGTCCTCTTCTGCACACAATCACATGCAAGGAAGCCTGAACATCGATGATGTGAAGAATGGGGCCAAGCATGCACCAGTCCCATCTGCATCCTACTGCCTGGAACCCGGTGCACAATCAGAACTACGATGGTAGCTGAGAAGTGTCGTCAGACTGTGTGTGGAAATAAACGTGGTGGAGTAGATGGCCTCACCCACACACGAGTATCTCGACAACACAAACTAGACTCCATGGGTTATTTTTGAAGGAGCGGGGAGAGGAAGAACAGGAAAGAGGAGGGAGAATATGAAAGAGAAGACAATGACAACATGGATCGGGGAGAGTTAGGGGAGGAGAAGGATTGAAGAGTATCAAAACACATATGTACATATGAAATTCTCAGAGACAATAAAATATATCAACAACAGAATTTGGTGAGTGCACAGAAGCCTGCAGCAATAGTCATAATTGATTTATTGTCAAATTTCATTACTATGAAAACTCAACCCTAAACTCCAGAAATTCAGTTTCACTGGTAATGCCATTAATTAGAAGTTAATGGAAGAGAAAAAACAAATATAGATCATTTTAAAGTGGATTTCGGCAAGCAGGACAACAAAGGTTCTGAAAAACAACTGCTCAGTACGGCCATGCCTGATTCCAGAGTTGCCCTGCAAGACACGCTGTGGAAACTATGGAGCATTTTAACTGGCAGCAAAGAGAAAGGAAACAGCTTCAACAAGAAAAATACAGTAGGCCTCATGTTCTCAATGCTGCTGTGGAGGTGTGAACTTCAAAGCACAGGATGGACTCAGACCAGAGGAGTCTAGCCGGACAGACCCATGTGCTGCTACCTTCCTGCCACTTCCACTCTGGCGCATACGGTGAAAAGAAAAGTGTGTGTATGTGGGTATTTTTTTTTAACGCAGCTTTAGTAATTTTGTCATTATATTTTCTATATAGTAAATGATGGTTTCTTACCAAAGCAAAACTATTCTCCAATAATGAGCTGTCTCGTCCTTTTCTTGCTAAATATGACACCTATGTTCAAAACCCATAAAAAGCTTTACGAGCTACACACTGTAATCTGTCTCAGTGCCATATGTGAACAGCTTGCAGCGGCCTCACTCTACCACAGGCCACTCAAAGCTCCAGCAGTATATCGGGAAATCACCCTTCTCTGGCCTTCAGGATGAGGGAACTGGGGTGGGAGAGATGAGATGAAAGAAAAGATTAACTTAAATATGCTCTCCCAACTAAGTCAGTTGTGATACATATATATATATATATATATATGTACACATATATATGTATATAGTATATATACCTACATATATACATATATACAAAACACACAGGCTACAATGAATATCACGATTAGCTTAAACTTCCTAATGGCTTAGCCAGTTCTCAGGTTCTAAGGAACCATCTATCAGATGCTGTATTACGCATACTTACTCTATCTCTTTGGGGAAAGCAGTACTGTATTCTTCACTCAATGGCAGTGGTTCATTTTGTGTTTTGTTTGGTAGAAGTTAACAGGTATATTCCTGGCCAGCCCTAAGGAAGGACATGTCCAACTCAAGTCTGTACTTCTCAGTGCCCAGAGTATGTGAAGGGCATTTATGGGGCACAAGAGGTTACTTGACACCACGAGTGGTAAATTCTAGGGGTGCTAAGCAGGGTGTTTCTCCTCAGTGACCACCTCTTCCTGTCCCTCTAAGAAGCTGCTCGGGATCTCAGACTTCCTAAGGCAATGTCTGAGTTCCTTTTGGATAAACAAGAGGTGTAGCAAGTGAAAAGGACACATTGTTAACAGATTGGGGGGAAGGTTAGGGAGAAGAGACAAAAACAAAAGTCCTTAATCCATCCCCTCATGTCCCATTTCTCCAAAATAACCAACTTCCTAAGTTTACTGCTCTGGTTATTTTTCTGAGTTTTCACACTCACTTCTCCATGGCTAACACGCCTGCTTTGTTACATTCCCCGCTGCCAATCCTCCACATTTCCAGGAGGTGGGGTGAAGGACTGCTTCTGACTATACCGGGCTACGTGGCAGCAAGACTAGCGAGTTCTAAAATCCAAGTTCCTGACATAAAAGGATATTCACAGGTCCACACAGATCTGAAGGGGCCAGAACTGTGTTCCTCTGGAGAGAAGCTCACAATGGACTCCGCTTTCCCACTGGTGGGATACATTTCTTTCAGCAAATAGGTGCAGGGAGGACAGAGGCTGACAGGGGAAAGGAGAAGCAAAGGGAGGTTTCAGATGGACCTCTGGCCCAATCCGCCATTTGTTTTTTTCCATTCTTGAGGGCTGGGGCTGATGAGCCATCTGACAAGCCATCTACTGCTTGAATAGTGTATAGACTCCAGAAAGGTTACCTGAAATGGGAGCCGTGAAATGGAGCTGGACGCTTCTTTCCTTAAGCAGAATTGTCACCTCTGGTTCTGGAGATTTGGGAACTCCACGGAAGCATCAGCTTAGCCATTCTGGCTGCGTTTTTCTCCCAGGTGTTCACGTCCAAACGTGAACTGCTCTGAGCACAGGCTTAGATGGGGGATGAAATTTAGGTGACACACTTAGGACCACACAATCTAAGCTTGAAAAACGCAACCAGTACAGTTTCAAGGACACTGCCTAGAAAATGTGTCTCCTCAACAAATAGCTTTAGGCTTCTTACAAGTTGAGGTAGTGGGGCTAATGACTCTAGGGTGACCGGCTACTTAACATGCAGCACATCTCACACACAGAATAACATGCATTTCATGGTAACAGATGCAGAGCACACTTGAGAGGCTCTGGCTTTGTTCTCTCTCCTGAATAGTAATGAATATAAAAGAACACCCAATACTTGTATTGATTATTTTATACAATTAAGATCTAGATACGGTTGGACATGGTTGCATAAGCCTTTTCTCCCCGCCACCATGGAAGCTCAGGCAGAACTGCAAATTCAAAGCCTCCATGGCTACAGAGCGAGTTCAAGTCCAGCATGGACAACCGGTCTCAATATTTAGAAAAATAAACACAAGGGATCAGGGGCTACAGTTCACCGGCAGAGTGTTTGCTTAGAGTGCAGCTTTAGTTCCAGTGCCCAATGCCCTGCAAAAGAAGCACAGCTACAGAGCACTCTGAACAAGGGAAAGCACCCACTCTTCCCTTTGTGTGCATGAATCCCTCCTACAGCATTAAACACACAGGGTGTCAAATATATTAAAATAACCGTAAAGGAGTCCAATGCTATCATAATTAGCAAAAGTTAATGGTGCACGTCCCTGCAGTCTGAGGTTTTGTTATGCAGGCCTCTGCTATTTGGTCACAGGTACCCAGTCACAGAAAATAAAGCCCAAAAACAGGTTTTGAACTAAACGTTTAGGTCCAAAAGATTATACCATGGCAGAATGGAGTCACTCATGCTGGGTGCTCCATAGTCAAACTGAATTTTGAAAAACGAAAGAGTTTTGGTTTTTTTTTTTTTCCAAAAGGTGGAAAATTAACACCAAGCATCAGAAAGGGGACTCTCTACCTGAATGACTGATGCCTCTGCTCAGCTCCCACAGAGCCTTCCCATCTCCTAGATGGTAACCTGCCCGGCTCATGAATGCTAATAAATGCCAATTAGATCATTAAATGTAATTTGTTCCAATTGTGTTCTTTCACAATCAGGACTGCCCTCCCCCATATAATTACTGTTTCCTCTGAAAAGCCCTGTGCCAGCTTACCAAGCCATCTCCCTCTGCAAGCCTGTCTCCTCTGTACCGTGATCTAAGGAACAACCAGCCTCTTGCTGAGGCTCTGCAGGAGGGTCCAAAATAACAAATCAGTCTACATATGGAATCATGGGAGTCTATTGATGAACTTTTGAAAAGCAAAAAATTTATTAGGTATAATAAATTCAGGATTCTTGCAGGAGCAACATTATTTTCATTCAGATGCATTTTCGAAGGCGTGGGGAGTTTATGTTTGATTTGTTTTTGAGACAGGGCCTCACTAAGAGCCCTAGCTGACCTGAACCTCAGTCTGTAGAGTAGGCTAGCCTTAAACTCGTGCAGATACTCTTGCCTTTGCCTCCCAAGTACTGGGACTAGAACTGCACACACACACAGCCCACCTCCGCATGACTTGGGTGTGATTTTTGCAAATAGTTGATAACGGAGTAATTGGAACTAGAAAGCTAGAAACTGACTGGAGGGATCACTCAGTGGTTAAGAACACAACATGTTCTTTCCTGGAACGGGAATTCCATTTACAGCATCCACATCAGAGAACTCACAACAACAGCTCCAGGCTATCCAATGACCTAATCCAGATCCATCAGGCACCTGCAGACACATGCACATACACACATGAACATACACACATACCCACCAGGTACCTTCACATGTACACTCAAGTACACACACACACACACACACACACACACACACACACACGTAAATAAACATATAAATAAATCCTGTTGTTAAAAAAAAGCTGAGAATACGGGCTGGAGAGCTGGCTCAGTAGTTAAAAGCACTGGCTGCTCTTTCCAGAGCTTCCAGGGTTTGATTCTTAGCACTCTTGTGGCAGTTTACAGCTGCCTGTAGCTCAAGTCCCAAGGGATCCAAACTCTTTCTTTTGGCCTCCTCAGGCATCAGGCCACACGCAGGTAAAGCACTCATATACATAAAAATAAACTAAAGGGGAAAAAAAAGGTAAACATAGATGGGTAAGCAAGGAACCAATGTAGTACTTAATCTTTAACCCAGAATGATTAAGGAAGTTACAATGCAAAAGCAGACTGGAGAAAAGCTATTCTCTTCCGTTTGAAGGTTTTCGTTTGGTTTTGTCTTTTGAAACAGGCTACCCTAGAGTAACTTCAATCACATGATCTTCCTCTCTCAGTCTCTTGAGGATTGCGATTGCAAGTACGTGCTACCACACCTACACTGAATTCTTCCTGTACAATGAGGGTGAATAAGAAACTCGGCATATGTGCCTATAAAGACACAACAGTTGAGATTTCTAGTTGAATAAAAACTTGTTCATATAAAGTAGTAAGAAACACTGTGCGTCATAATCTCAGCATTAGTGTGTTCTTCTGTCACTACTGCCAACAACAGGAAGACGTGAGAAGGAAATTTTTAATACAAAGCTTTGGGGCCAATGGAGTTTCCCAAGAGCACAAAGGGCTCATATAGCATGTGAAAGGCCCTGAGATCAATCTCCTACAAGAGAGGAGAAAAAAACCAATTCAGGTCTTAAACTTCTGATATTCAGTATATCCCTTACTAAATGATCAGTTTTTGTACATGCAATGTACATGAATATACAATAGAACCAAGCTTTCATAAAGGTCCCGAGACTCGTATCAGGAGACTCTGACAAGTACTCCCACTCTCCAAAATTATGCTTTCATCAGATGTAGGTAAGGGGCTTGTGAGCACATAAATTCCTGGAAAGTTCATAGATAGGCACATAAAATCACAGGAGTTTCTCTAAACTATGAGAAGCATTCATTAAGTCTGTCTTGGCAAAGCACATAGGAACATTTTGCTTTCTGCCTACTGGTCTACCATGAAGGTCATGAGGGAAGGCGGAGGAAACTATAGAGGCTTTCATAAGGACATCAGGAGCGGTGCTCTCGCTAGGGATCTTGGCTGAATGTGCTTCTGTCTGCAGTCTTTCCAGTGCACAGACATGAGAGGAGGCACTGTCCTGAATCAAATATTAGTATGCTGCTTGGGTGGTGAGTGGCTGGGAGAGCACTGGTTTTGTTTCCTGATGAACTCCTACTGAAATGAGTGAAGGAGAAGAAACGAACACAGATTTCCAAAATGAGGAAGGAGAAGACCCACCACCACGGAAGACTTCTACCTCTGATCAAACAGTGGGCTATATGCCAATGGCATCTGAAGGAAAAGAAAGTCGGTCTGTGGCTTTCAGCTACCAGAGAGGCACAGCTCCAAGACCAGAATAATTACAGGCAGGAGATCCACACCAACAGCTAGTAAGAAGGTATCACCAAGCCATCAGGCTTGGAATCCCTGCCTTCCTGTGGGACTATTCTATCATAAAACCAATGAGTCTCCCAAGAACCCCCTCCACAGTCTCAGTTTCAGCCAATCAGATTGCCACCCACATCCTATTTTCTTCTCTATAAAATGGGAACGCCTCCTATGAGTGTTTGCTTCCTCTGTTGCAATAAGAAGTCACCATGAACTCAGTGGCAGAAGTCCAAATGGATTTGACCAGAACTAAACGCTTCATTAGGAAGACATTCCCCTGAGATGTTCTATTGGAAAAAAAAATCTTTGTTTTTCCCATGTCTACAGTCCACCCATGACGCTTACCTCACAGCTTCTTCCATTGTCACAGACAGCAAAGCATCATCCCTAAACCTCAGTCAATGCCTCTCAAACATTCTTTCTCTGGCACCGCTGAACTATGAGGATTCTGTAATTCCCCTCTGCTCACCTTTATTATCCAAGATAATCTTGCTTTGGAAAACCCTTAATTAGAACACAATGGCAGATCCCTTTCAGCCTCACAAAGTAATACGTTTGCAGGGTTAGGATGTGGCCAGCCGTTGGCCTCCTCCTCAACCTTATCCAATTACAAGTTTAAAGGAGATTACCCAAGCTTGTTTACCGAGCTCATGATTACTGAGCACTCGACACGTATAAGCAACTAAATCCTTTAGAGGATCAATTCACTAACACCTCACTACAGGTCTGCAACTCACAGTTACCGCTTCCACTTTATGGATAGGAAAATGCAGCGTGCCTGAGCTTAAACTGAGCCTGCATAGCAAGCACTTGATGGAGGAGGGTTGAGAAGCCAAGCCTTCTGAGTCCCACCCTCTGTCTTAACAACCAGAGTTGAAAAAGAGAACCACATTTGGCTGGCATCATTACTTCTCTGGATTGAGTGTATCAACCTCACAACACTAACATGGATCGTTAAGAAAAACGAACCACCATGATAGTCAAACCTAATATCAGGAACAGAATTTGGAGGGAGGGAGGAGGAGGGAAGGGAGAGAGAGAGAGAGAGAGAGAGAGAGAGAGAGAGAGAGAGAGAGAGAGAGAGAAGATGGCCTTAAGTTCCTCCCACTTTGCTATTTTAAATATTCCCTACACCAAAATATCTTCCTTTCCCTTCCCACCAGATCTGAATTTGGTTCCCATCCGACATTCTCTCACACCTCCCTGCTCCCATCTTTACCATCACACTGGCACTTACAATATTAGAACACACGAGGTTTGCCTTGCAGTGGCTTCCTCAGTCTGCTCTGAGAGTGCAGGTGGTCCTGGGCTTGGGTGGTCTGCACAGCCTGGTCCTCCGTGCTACTTCAATAACCAAGGAAACACTAAAGCTCTGACAGGTTGTTTTGCCAAAACAGTTTGAGAAATGTGACCACTAAATGTATATTTCTTCAAATAAAATATTGCCTGATGTCAACGAAAAGAAGACCAACCTGCTCTTGGAAAGACTCTAAAACATCTCTTGTTTATTTTGGACTTGAAGCTACCAATCCAGTAACCAACGTGAAACAGGAGTGACCCAGTGTGCTGCTTTCAAAGCACTGGGAAAAATAGAAGATTTTTGTTTTGCTTTGACTTTTAGTAAAGTATTAAGTCTTTTTCCAACTACATAATGCTAGAAGAAACTATGTGGGTGCGTTTCTGTTTGTGACTGTCTGTATCTATGTGCGTTTATACACACATATCAAGGCGCGCTCACACACCTTAGGGGACCAGAAGACAGAAAACCCTTGGTGGTGGAGTGTCAGGTAGTCGTGAACACCTGACATGAGTGCTGGGAAGCAAACCCCAGTCCTCTGGAAGAGCAGTACACACTCTTAACCACTGAATCAGCGCCTTCGCCCCCAGGCAAGCAATGTTTAGGTAAGAATCAAAAGAATGAGCTGTCCAGTTGGCCATGTGAGGAAGCTGTAGAGGTAAAGAAGTGTATGGAAAGGTTCACAATATCACAGACACTGCCAGAGGAGACATTTTACACATGGGCAACAAGGAGACAAGATTCACTTTCTGGAAGCTATTTAAATACACAATATACACTAAAGCTAAGAAAGCCTTCAAGCACATACAGTTGAATATGGAGACACAAGTTTGTGCATTTACATATTAATAACAGATATATTGGTAGGGAGATAACAGATTCTAGAAAAGAAAGGAGAAATCAACTTTATTGGCAGCTAAAAATGCAGCCTGGTATGGTAGCTCAAGCCAGTAATCCCAGCACTTAGGAGGCTGAGGCAGAAATGCCTTGAGTTCAAGGCCTGCCTGGGCTACATAGTAAGGTGCTATCTCAAATACCCTTACTTCCAAAAATAGAATTTAAAACAGAACAATAGATAATAAACTTTAAAAAATGAAAATTCAGTGGAAGAATCAAGAGGCTGATTTAATGAAATCCTGAAAGAAGTAGAATAAATGTTTAAAAAAAAGAAGAAGAAATAGAATAAAGAACTTAGGAGCATAAAAGTACTCATAGTGGAAAAGCACAGTAAGAAGGATTAAAGGGAGTAAGGAAATGTTATTGAATATTTAAGAAAATAGTCTAAAACCCAATCCTGCTAAATGTTTCAAAGTCAACACTGAGCCGCTGCATTGTTAAATTTCAAAACTGCAGAGATAAACCATGTTGAAGTTTGGTCCTTTGCTATGTATTCTAACGTTAAATACTGGCCAGGAAGGACTGGTTGCTCCCAGGGATGAGAGAATTTGCAGGTAGATCCGAGTAATGCCATGTGAACCTTGCCCCCAAGTTATTCCTTCGTGGCGAATAAAGGAGCCTACAGTCTATAGCTGGCCATAAGAGAGATAGGCAACTTTTTTAGTTCCTGGGCTTGGGGTCAGAGGCAGGAGACCGTGTGGAAGAGAAGGGCAGAAGTGGTGAGAGAAGAGAAGCCATGGAGTAGGTGACTTAGAAAGAAAACATGGCCTTGTGGGCTCGTCAACTAGAATTAAGAGCAGCCCAAATGGAACATAGCAAGTTATGACTTGGGGTTATTGGAACAGAAATAGACATAACAGCATGGAGGGTAGACACCTGCCCAGCTTTACTGCTAATTAAGGCTTATTGTAAATATAAAAGCTCTATGTCTTTTATCTGGGAACTGAGTGATCAAAGGTGGAGATTAGTAACTCCCTATTGAGAATATTTACTACAACAAAGACAAAATTCTCAAACACTTGGAAGACAGACTGACAAGATCCATATGTGGAAATCAGAATCAGAAAGGAAACTGACTAGCACTAGACACTAGAGATCGACATCTTTCAAGTCAGACATGAGAGTGCACTCAAACCCAGAATTCCCTCCCTTCACCACCTACCCAAGAGAATGAAGATCACACTGAAAATGGCGTCTGCCTGTGACACCAGCACTTGGGAAGCTGAGGCAGGAGGGTGGCAAGCCATGCTGGCAAGCTTCAGGTCAGTACAGGCTACAGAACAAGACCTATCCCCAAAACAAGACCAGAAAAACAAACAAACAAACAAACTGAAGAAGAAATAAAGATATTTTACACTGCCCAGATTATGGGGAAAAGATTTTCAACACAATTTCTTATTGGCAGCATGGGTGTCATCTATCAACAGAAGTCAAACGCAGCGCCTAGAAAACAAAGGCCACATCTCAAGGTTGCAATCAAGGATCGACCTCCACAGATATGGCTCAGAGTGGGGAGAGGGGTGAGTTCTAGAAATGTCTTCAGCATGGGCGAGGAAGTGAGAGAGAAACAGCTCTGCTAAGTTACCTTGTGTATCTGGCCATATGAGAAAACTGATGAATGCGTTTAAGTTATTGACAATGAACAGAAAACATGCAGGAAAATAAAAGCTAATGAGAAATTATAAACAAGTTCCAAGTCCCAAACAAGTTTAGGGGAGAAATTAAGACTTCTAGGAGGAAAGCATGCATCATTAGGTAATGACACCAATTGCTGAGGAAACTAAAAATGCTACGTGAAAGACAGGAAGGCTATACCAGAGGGATGAAGACCAAAGCAATGTATTCAACAAAAGCTGTGTGAGGCTGCCACCAAGGGAAAGCAATGTGTGTGTGTCGTGTTACAACGTGTAAGTACACTGACGCACGAGGCTCTCACTGCTGCCTTGTTTTGTAGCATACATGTAGATACCTGAATAAATAACCCTGCACTGACAACAAGGGAACACACCAATAGAAGCTTTGCTATCTTTCATACAAATCTAATGTCCCTCTCACTTCCCCTTCCTTCAGGAACATCTTCGGAAATGCTAATTCTTCTAGTCAGCCACTGGATTACATTTGGATTTTAAAAGACGAGGTTTAATGACGTAACAGCTTTGATCAAAGTTTCACAGTTTTGTCATACTGTTTCCAAGAAAGAAATTGTGAATTATAGGTAGCCCTCAAATCTACTGAATTATTCCTGTAAAGGCGGCATCTAAGTTTAAGGGAAATCTAAGTTTAAGGTGTCTAGAGAACTCAAATGCCTTCTAGAAGCATCCAGTAGCCACCTGCAGTTTCTATATAACAAAACCCTCTTTCCTGAAGGAGCTGTGCCTCAGAAGATAAACTACTGACTGATTACATATTTATGGTAATTGAATGATGACTTATGGAGTCTGCCTAAAGAACTATGCTTACATTACACACAAACAACAATTCACACGGATGCATGCCTGACAAGCATCTGATTTATTAAATCAATAAATGTTCTTACAAATGTGCGAGGAAAGATTTTCTGTCAGTTTACAAAGAACATAATGACTCATACCAAGAACATTAATAGATGTAAGTCTAACATGGAGACAAGTCTACCAAACAAAAGAGGGGCTATGAGGATGTTTGTATAAATTACAAGTGAAGCCTGCGAGTGCCAATTTCATATGCAAAATATGACTACCAGTATGGGAAAATTACAGAAATCAGTCAATATATTTAAGAATCATAATGCACTGTAAGAAAATATGAACTAACTAATGCTCAGATTAACATCAAATTTCCCTTAAAGAGAAGAACTGTAAATACAAGAAACTTGGGGAGGAGGGGGAGAACATTGCTGGTGTTCCTTTCCCAGTGCTATCCCTTCTTCTCGTCCTAAGTGCATTCTGAGTCCTGTAATTCTGTGTGTGTAAGTGTGCTGGGGGCTGGGGCTAGGAGCACTTCACTCCTCCTTAGGAATGGTAAATAACTAATGCAAGCCTAGATTCAGACATGATCTTCTAAACTCTAAACACCTTGATTTGAGCCATTGAGATTATCAAGCAGGCTCATTTTGATTTTAGCAATCAGAAAATGTTTAGGATCCAAAGGTTCTATGTGCACGCCCAGATGTGGATGCAGGGGACTATAATCCCAGCTGTTAGGAGATTCAGGCAAGAAGACTGAGGCCTGCCTGGGCCACACGGTAAGGAAGAATCAGCTTCAAAAGAGAAAAGCAGACAGGGAGGGAGGGAAACAGATAAGTCAAATGGAACAAGAAGAAAGGTAAACAATTTTAAGCTAAAAAAGTTTAAGACCAGGCACCAAACGTTTTTACATCGAAAGGCAACCACCAAGAATATAACTCCTAAAATTTACTTCAATAAGACTGGACTGTGGCTGGTTTAGAGTACCATAAAAAGGAGGCAGAATATGTAACTTCACAGACATAAACTTTCGAGAAAATAAAATAGCACAGGTGGGATATAGCGGAACATAACTGTTATCCCAGCGCTCGGAGGACAGAGGCAGAACAGTCCTGAAATCAAAAGCCCAAAGGGAAAAATGTTCAAAATCAAGTAGTCAGTACAGATGAGTTAAACTATCTGTAGCATATGATTTAATGTCGCAGTGATATAAATTTTAGAATGTCCCATCAATTACTGGGGAACATAGAGTTTATTATCAGTTTGAGAGATAAGGTCATTTCTTCCTCCAGTGTGACCCTTGGTAGAACCAAGGCAGTTGCTGACTGTGATAGTCCACAAATTCCACTTGAGACATCTAGAGTCCAGAACGGCAGTTCTCAGCCTGAGGGTTGCAACTCCTTTGGGAGGTCTAACTACCCTGTCACAGGGGTCACTTATTAGATACCCTACAAAGCAGATGTTTACATTGTGATGCATAAGAGAAGCAAATAACAGTTGTGAAATAGCAACAAAAATAATTTTATGGCTGGGGGTTGCCACAACACAAAGAACTGTATTAAAAGGTCGCAGAGTTAGGAAGATTGAGAACCACTGGTCTAGAACAACTGCAGAGCACATGCAGTTCCTCACCTAACAGTTATAATGGTTCATGGAATGGGTAGATAACTCTGGCTTATCCTCACAATTAAACTCAATGTACTAGATACACGAGAAAGTTTTAGATGGACAAGCAAGGCATGGCCATACACTCCGGTAATCCTAGCACTCAGGCCAAAACTTGAAGACTGCCATGAATTCTAGGAGAGCCTGGGTTACAAAGTGAGATCCTACCTCAAAAGGAGAGTTAGAGAGAGTAAGTTCTAAACAAATCTCAAGATTATTTAGGAAGAAAATACGTACAGTCACAAAGCTGTCATAAAAACACATCCAAAACAGTAATGTGACACTGTTGTGTCAAACATGACACAACCTAGAGAAATATTAGGAAAAATAAAACCTTAGTTGAAGAATTACCACAATTAGACTGGCCTGTGGCCACGTCTTTAAGAGACTGTCATGATTTCTAACTGGTGTGGAAGGGCCCAACCCACTGTGAGTGGCAGCATCTTGCACAGCACTTGTTTTTATTACTTTTAATTATGTGTATATGGGGGGGGAAGAGTATGCACACACATGTGTAGATGCTTATGGCGGCCAGAGGCACTTTCAAGTGTTCTAAGAACTGAACCCAGGTCCTCTAGAGGACTGCACGGTACATGCTCTTAACAGTTGAGCTAGCTCTCCAGCCCCCATGATAGTTGGTATTAAATGTCAACTTGCCATATGTCAGAATCACATAGCATGGGTCCTTCATTGAGGAACTGTCCTGCCCTTAACTGATGTTAGGGAGACCCATTTCTAATGTGTGTGGCACCTCTAGTAGCAGACAGAAGGTCCTAACTAGAAAGGACACGGAAAAGGTAGATCGTCTCACCTTGGGCACACTTGGCTTTCCCTCGTGCTGCTGAGTTAATTTGCTTGGTTGCTGCTGGTGCTGCTGCTTCCTATGCTAATATTAGCACAAGCTTCTCCACTTCTAGTATAGACTGGGGACCAGTGGCTCCCCAGACACCAGGACTCTGGGGCCAAATTGGGACTGCAAGGCGCAAAGTCTTGTGGATGAGCAACTACTGGGTTTGGCCTCTAGGGTGTAAGATGTCTGTTGTTGGACAATCTAAAGCCTATTTGAATAACCCAATCTAATAAATGCTGTTATCATCCCATCTTCTCTGTTACTCTAAAGGACCCCGATATGAACAGTGTTAGCTGCTCCCAAGTGCTTTTTTAATATATGTCTGGAAAAGAACATCTGGCCACCACCACCCTCAAGTCTGCCCTTCTTTCTTTCAACTCTTACAGTAAGATGGCCCATCTCTAGCTCCAAGTGGGGGCAATAACGGTAAAGGGAAAGACCCAGATATTTTTTGGCCTAGTGTCAAGACGGATTTCTCACTCTGACAAGAAAGCACTCATGATGCTGACAATAAATGGCAACCATCTTGTAAACGTGTGGAACAAAGCTCTGGGACAAAACCAACATAGTAGGTTCTTGATGACACTTAACGGGAAATACGCCCTATCCTGCCTGATATTTTATTTTCTGCTCAGTTTCTGAGATAATAGAAGCTCTCGGAGTTGAGCCATTTTGATTCCGGATTTTCTGACAGACCACTGTAGGAATCACCAATGAGGCAGTAGATACTAAGATCCTAAGTTTAAGCTCAGCCTGGGCTACATTGTGAGACCTTGTCTCACAGAACAGAACTTTTTGTAAAAATGAAAGAGAACAAATGAAGAGGGAGGGAGGGGCAGCGGAGGGAAAGAGAGCCTTGCAGAGGTTGTCGTAGCCATGTGCCATCACTAGAAGGCAAATGGAATGGCAGTATAGACTTCCGGGTATTTTGTGTGCACTTTTTAAGGCTTCTGATGAAGATCAAACCCTGAACTGTACTTTACAAAACAAGAATAACCAAACTGAAAGTATTTATCAAGTAAACAAAACGCAATAAAAGGGTGGCTGGAGAGATAGCTCGGTGCTTTAGAGAACTTACTGCTCTTGCAGAAGGCTCCATTTCCAGCCCTACATGGTGTCTCACAACCATGCAGAGCTCCAGTTCCAGGGTGCCCAATGCCCTCTTCTGACCTCTGACGAAACCTTGTACTCATGTGGGGCAAACGCATACATGCGAGCAATACACTCGTACATATAGAACAAATCTCGAGTGACAGTGATGTAATAAACGGTCTGTGCAGTTTTTGTATGGACTATCTATCACACTTAGTTCTGCAGCTGGTCTGGTACCTTCAATCTGAGATCACAGCTCACCCTCAGGTCTTAATCAACCATACTTGTTAGTGACCTGACCCTTTATGTGAGCGAGCTTTAAGTGAACAGTAGTTCCAAGAAATCTAACTAGACATCGCAATGTTCACTTTGACCTTAAAATCACACACTCTTCTGATCCGTGGTCCTGAGAAAAAGAAACTGTCTTAATCGGTTATGTAATTTTAACAGTAACACAAGTACATGCTTTAAAAGCTTCATTGAGTACTTTTCTCCCATCCAATTATGTTTCACGCTTGAACATCTTTTATTGCAACCTTTGTCGAATATTTTTTTTGTCAAATCAGTACTTTTATTTAAAAAAGTCTCCCATGTTTATGGAGAAATATCGATGTAAAAAGAAGCAAGGTGATGGCTGCTGGGGTTGATCTCCTTTAAATGAGTGAGGAAATTATAATCCATGGGTGGAAAACCTCTTGATTATCTTTACTTAGGTCTCTGGAAATTCATCATCCACGCAAAACAAATCTCACTACCAGACCATTTGTATCAATAGCCAAAATCTTAAGGTAATGATTTTTTAATGTCAGACAAATTTCCATTAAAACATATTCAATGTTTACATGAGTCTCATCTACACTGAGCAGACAGCATAATCAGGATGGTAATAAGGACATGGCCTTGGCTGGTTTAATGCTTTCCCAGCTGGAAATGCTAAGTCCCTTCCCCAGGCACTATTAATACTTTTATTAACTCTACCAGGAGAAAAAATTATTGATCATGAAGTAGGTCCACATTTGTACTTAACATTGCTCTAAAGTAATCTCACAGCTCCTCAAATAGATCAACGAATCTGGGATTCTAAAACCATTTTGAACATACGGAACATATTTCTATTTTAAAAGCAATGCTGTCCAGAAGGAGGATGTAGCAAGCCACATTTATAATTTGAAACTGTCATATTAAAAAGGTAAAATGAAGTTGGGATGGTGATTCACATCTATAATCCTTGCACTTGAGAGAGCAAAGCAGAAGGATTGGACAGCCAAGGTCACCCCCTGCTTCACAGCACACTGCACGCTCACCTCAATCTATTTCGCCTGAATCTATTTCAATAATGTATTTTATTATTTGGGTGTGGTAACACTTTGTTAATTGGGTCTGTAACTCAAGCATCCAGGAGGTGAAGGGAGGACCATCAGGAGTTGAATTCCAGTCTGAGCTACATGTTGAGTTCAAGGCCAACCTGAACATGCAAGATCCTTCATCAACAAGAGAAATGATGATAATTTAATTTAGTCCAGTATATTTAAAAACTATCATTCTTATGTGGTTGATATGAAAGTTACTGATGAGATCTTACACTGTCTTGCTTGCACTAAGTCTATGAAATCTGGCGTAGATGTTGGTACTTACAGCATATTGCCCTTGCACCTCATTTCAAGTCTCCGTAATCCCTTTGGCTGGTTAGTGGGTGTCATGTGCTGGAGGGAAGCTTAAAGGACTGACTTTACAATGTGGAATGCTGAAATTACTACTTCAAGTCTTCAATGGTAGCTAGGTACAGTGGCGTAAACCTGTAAAACCAACACTCAGGAGACTGAGGCAGATAGATCTCAAATTAAAGGCCAGCCATTGGGCAGGAGAGATGACTCAATGGTTCAAAGCACTACCTGCTCTTCCAGAAGATGGGGTTTGATTCTCAGCACCCATAGGGTGTCTCACAACTATCTATAAACCCAACCCCAGGACATCTGTGGTTACCAGGCATGCACACGGTGCACGAACACACGAGCATTAAAACAGCCATGCACATTACATAAATATGATATGGATGATTGGATGGTAGGTAAATAGGAATTTATAAAAAAAATAAAGAGGCCAGTCAGTTTGAACTATCTAACAGACTGTCTTGAAAATCCAAAGGCTAGGTTTATTGAATGAACCTTGCACAGCATGTGCAAGAACCTGTGTTCCAGTCCCCAAACTGGAAAAAAATAGTCTTTAGATTTACATCTAAATCCACACAGAGAGGAAACATTCAAATAAAGTAATAAAGTGAGTGGTTATAGACTCAAACAAGTAATTAGTTCTTCAAAGTCTACTATCAAAGATAGCAGAAAAATAGGCATGTCTTGAAGTCCTACACATTTCATCAAAAAGTCACAGGGAGTTATGTAGCCAGAAGTCAGCCACAGGAGGCCAATAAAGACCACATCCCAAATACAGTGATAAGGGCTTTGATGTGCCTCCAGTCTCAAAGGCTAAATAAAATAAAACAGGCTCTTCACCCTACAGCAGATCTGGCAACCTCTGCACAGTGCTTGACATCCTCTAACTGCAGAAAGGATTTAATGTGATTTAAGAAAACAATTTAAGCCAATGCTAAATACAGCTCAGAGGAATTACAAAATCTATCCTCTTTAACGTGTAGCAAATCAAACCTATCTTGCTTCAGAGTTAGGTATGGTAGAACACACCTGCAACTCCAGCACTGGGGAGGCGGAGGCAGGAGGATCACAGATTTGATATAAGTTTAGGACACATAACAAGACCCTGCCTCCAAATGAAATAAAATGCAACGTCCCCTTATATGAAAGGTACTTCCCCCAGTGGTTCAGATTAAAACCTGGGAAGTTAAAGGCCAGAGAGTAAACACTTAAGACCATTGTGCTGAAACCAAAAGGAACTGTGAACGAATGCTCTAATAGCCTCACTTGCTTTTAGTAGACTTCAAAATTGACTGATGTGGGGACCAGAGACGGCTCAGGAGTTAAAAGCCTGGTGATCTGAGAGTGATCTCACAGTATAAGTCACCCTCTGACCTTCACACGTGTGCCCACTCACATACACATACCACATACATGCACAGTAACAAGAACAATGATAATTATGAGTCTCCCGGGAGGCTGTGTGCAGATGACGCCTGTCATGTGGGCTGGTTTTCAGGAAGAGGGCAGTCATCTGATGGACATGTCAGAGGGCCAAAAACTATATCATCACTTCACACCCACACCAGCATTCTCTGCCCATGCATCTCATGAAAAAAAAAAATACACGAAGGTTGTTGATTCCGCGTGCACAATTACTGCATCTCCAATCATCTCTCCTTGCTTCAAATCACTTTGCTTCCTTTTGCCCAAAACACCCTCAAGCCCTGTCCTTAGCGATACTTAAAGTTTGTTCTCCAGTATGCACTCTTGGCTTCTTTCACAATCAACTTCTTTTACAGAACTCGGTGTTCAGTGACAGCCATATCATTCAGCCAACAAGAAGTGCAGAAGTTACGAACACCGAGGCAACCACCCGTGGACAGCAACAAATTCACTGTAGTTACTCCAAATAGTTGTTTGTTTCTAGCTGAGTTATGTTCCAAGTGCCGTGAGAAGAAAACGTAACGTTATGGGCATAAGGTTACAGAAAGAAGCTAGCGTTCTGAATCAGAATCTCTGGACACATATTACCATGGCCAGTATTTCCTGGACCTGGTACCACCCTTTCAACCCAGAACCATCCATGGCTTAAGAGTATGTTTGCAAATCTGACCCTGGAAATCTGAGGAACAACGGATATTTAGTCTCCCCTCTCCACTTGCTGGAATCTCGGAAACAGAACTAATTTTAAATGACCTAAAGTACACTGTTCTCAAATTTCTGGATTTTTAATAGGTTTCAATAACATGACAGAGAAAGAAAGACTATAATAAAATGCTAAATCACCATAAGAGCATAATCAACACAATTCAATCTGACTCTCTCCGTGGACAAGTGTGCTTAAAAAGGGACAGTTCCAACAAAGGCATAAGATTTAATAAGAGGTTGACTCAGATGACTTAGGGCTCAGGTAAGTACCTTTTTTAGCCTTAACCATCAATGGAAACCATCCTGGATTTTCAGAAGTTCAAATCAAATCTAAACAGGAAAGTCATCTGCTTAAATAAACATTTCCAAACTATACGTTTTCTGGAATTCAACAAGATTTTTTTTTTTTTTTTTGAAGAGGCTTCTGAAATTTTTTTCTAGGTCCTGTGGCTGACTTTACTGGCACACTAGGAGACTGGTGTGGGCACTCTTTTTTAAAGACTTATTTTATGTATGTGACCCTGTCACTGTCTTCAGACACACCAGAAGAGGACACCGGATCTCACTACAGATGGCACCATGTGGCTGCTGGGAACTGAACTCAGGAACTCTAGAAGAGCAGTCAGTGCTCTTAAGCGCCGAGCCATCTCTCCAGTCTAATGGCCACCTTGATAAACCTGTCTGGCAGCTGCAGATTTTAGCCATTCTCCAGAAAGACACCTCAGGACCAAATGAAAGGAAAATGTAGACCTTCCAGGTAACAGAACAGGTATCTTAACTACAGAGAGAGCTTCGGAGAGTTTAAGACTTGAAGTTTGGTCCAAGTTTCCAAACACTGGCTCTTTACCATGGGCTTTCTTGTGCCTTTCGGCTGTAAATTTCCACACTAAGAGTTATCCCTGAGAGTGAAAGTTTAGGGCTGCAGAGCTAATGACTGCTTAGGCAAATAGAGTGGGTGATTGAAAGACCAACAGTCTAGAGAAGAGAGAAAACATTTGGGTATGGTATTAGTCAGACCTTGTGTTTCATGACAAGTGCTCTGCCTGGAGGACAGTTCACAGTCTTTTATGGCACACAGGCCATGGAGAGCAGTGCAGCTGACATCACACTAGCCAGGGACACTGCCCACATTGGAGGGCTTCCTCTACCTCTTCCTGTATTGCATCCTGGCTGCAGCCTACTGACCAGTACCATTCTTATAGTCAGCAAGCAGGTCTCCTGCTCAATTAAGCATCTCTAGAAATAAAGACACACAGAGAGAGATACTCTACTAGGTTTCTAGATGATTCTCATCCTATCAAGTTGGAAGTCAAGAGTGATGATCACATTAACAAACAACTAACGAACTTCTCTCTCTCCCTCTCCCCCTCCCCTCCCTCTCCTTCTCCCTGTCCCTCTCCTTGTGCTTTGAGGTAGTCTCAACACGTAGCCTAGGCTAGCCTGAAATCCACAGTCCTCCTGCTTCGGCTTCAGCATCCTAAGTACTAGGATTTCCAGGTATATACTACCACACCTGGCTTCCGGTGAGAAACACCTCAATGAAAGGTATGGATTCTATTTGTTTGTGAGTGTGTATTTCTATTTCTGTGCTTAGCATGATAATTTCACACCACAAAAAATGGTGAAAAATATATGAGAATTGTATTTAACCGGCTTGTAGATGTGCACTTAAAACAATAAACACTTTAGTTTTGTTTTACACTCTCTCTCTAGCTCTCTCGAGTGTGCCTGAATATATAGCTGTGTGGTGAATGCTAGTCACCTTTTAACATTGTCACTGATGTCTTCCATATACTTTCCATATTGGCATCAATCTTTAAAATCCTTACACATCAGTCAATGATGTGTGTTCTCTCCTGCCTATGAACTATTTCTATACAAGTAGTCAATAAAATAGAATTTACACTCACTCGAACCCTTTACCAAATTTAAGTGTTATCATCGGACCCTCGTTGCATTTTTCTTAGACACAGAGTTCACGTTCTTCATTATTATGTCACGTTTTCTACAATAGTGCTGTAAACATTTTGGTTTTTTTTTTCCTTTTTTTTTTCCTGACTGCATACTGAGACCAAGAACATTTCCTGTATTTACCAGTACATTCCCAGCATCTAGCAAAGTGCCTGCCATAAAACCAAAGCGGTACAATCTTACAGAATCAATAAATCAGAAACATAGGTCATTGTTCTTTACTAGAAAACTCTGCTAAATGTCTTTCCCCCTCCTTAAAGTATAAAGTAAATAAAAACAAACCATAATCTGAATTCTAAGATCTGGGAGGAGGAAGAGGAAGAGGAAGAAGAGGAGGAGGAGGACAAGGATGAGGACAAGGATGACATGGTGGTGGTGGTGGTGGTGGTGGTGGTGGTGGTCATGGTGGCGGTGGTGGTGGTGGTGGTCTGGTGGTGGTGATCGTGGTGGTGGTGGTCTGGTGGCGGTTGTCGTGGTGGTGGTCTGGTGGCAGTCGTGGTGGTGGTGGTGGTAGTAATGGTGGTGGTGGTGGGTGGTGGTGGTGGTGGTGGTGGTGGTGGTGGTGGTGGTGGTTGTTGGTGTTTGGTGGTTGTTGGTGTTATTGTTGTTGTTGGTTGGTTTTGGTGTGGTTGTTGGTTGTTGTTGGTGTTGGTTGTTGGTGGTTATTGGTGTTGGTTGGTGGTGGTGGTTTGTGGTGTGGTGGGTGGTGGTGGGGGTGGTGGTGGGTGGTGGTGGTGGTGGTGGTGGTTGTGGTCATGGTGGTGGTGGTGGTGGTGGTGGTGGTGGTGGTGGTGGTCTGGTGGTGGTGGTGGTGGTGATCTGGTGGTGGTGGTCGTGGTGGCAGTGGTGTTTTGGGTTTTGTTTGGTTGTGACCTGTAGCTTGCTATGCAGTCTACTACACTGACCATGAGTTCATTTACAGCCGAAGCTAGCCAAGCTCTTGGTCCTCTTGCCTCAGTCCCCTGTTCTGTTTTTCTGTTCCTGGTAATAAATACTATAACGAAAAGCAACTTGGGGAAGAAAGGGTTTGTTTCATTTTACACTGTTATTCCATCATCCAACCAAGTCAAAGCAGGAACTTGAGGCAGGCACTTGAGGCAAAAGCTGCAGGGGAATGTTACTTACTGGCTCATTCCAGTCATGATCCAGGCCACCTCTGTCTGTGTACCTTTCTGTGGATGACATGCTCAGGGGTAATACCAGCCCATTATGGACTAGGGACACCTTTACCAATTAGCAATAAAGAAACTGCCACACAGATATGTCCACGGGTCAACCTGATGGAGACAACTTCTCAAGTGAGGTCCCTTGTGTCAGGTTCAAGGACAGCTAAGCCCGCATAGTGAGTTCCAGGACAAACAGGGTTACAAAGAGAGATCCTGTCTAAAATAAAATAAAGTAAAATAAAAAAAATAAAGAAAAGAAAGAAAGAAAAGAGAGGGGGAAAGAGAGAAAAGGAAAAAGAAAGAAAAAAGAAAGGAGAAAGAAAAAAAAGGAAAACTGAAGGGAAAAGAAAGAAAAAAAGAAGACAAAAAAAGAAGTTGTAGTTTAACCAATTGGGTGCAGTGGTACACACCCATAAACATAAGAGCTCCTGTTCTCAAGATGAGCAAACTATGATCCCACGGTAACGTCTGCCTGAGGATTGGGTTTTCCTACCCTCTACTGCGTTCATCTTCAGACTCTTAAGATGAGCATATTAACAGCCATTCTTATCAGTAATTCACCAAACACTCATTATTTGCCATTCTTGTGAGTCATTTATTCCTCCCACTAAGCTAACAAGAAGTTATTACTGCAATCATTTTATAGTCTAGATCTCATATTACTGTGGGGGAAATTAAGGGAAATGTTAAGTTCTAAAAGCTAAGAAAAGTATCAGGATGGATAGACATTTAATCCATTTCTGATCCCAGTGCTATGGTTTGAACACAACAGGTTCCATGCCTTAGAACCTTAATGTCAAATTCATATGGCAATGGTATTTAGAGACTGGTCCTCTTGAGGTCGAGAGCATTAGACGAGGTGATAGGGCAGGAACCCGAGACGTCGTCCGCATATTAATGTGAGAGTCTTCATAAGAAGGACTCCATGCTGCTGCACTCCCTCTGCCTCCCCAGCCATGATATGATTCAGCGAAGTCTGATCAGGGGCCCCGCAGAAGAGAGGCAATGCTCTTGGGCTGCCCAAGGGGCAGAATCATGAGGCGAACAAACTCCCATTCTTTACAGCTAGCCTGCTAGAACAAAAAGGAAAAAAGCAGGCTAAGACACACTGAGAGATTCCAGAAAAAAAATCTCTGGCCACTTCTCTTTTGCACTTTCCCAAACACTGTAAACTGTACAAATATAAAAGTAAGTTCACACCTAGGGTGGCTCAAAATGTCCCATCCAAGGGCACCTTCCACCAGTGGCTTTTTTTTTTTCTGTCTGGGGCAGACAACTACGAGGCACTTGTCCCCAAGCTGGAGACAACTAGGAGGCGCTTGTCCCCAAGTTGGTTTGTTGTCAAAGGAATAGAGACCAGGTAGTAAGTGGACTCAATTAAGACCTCAGGATCCAACAA
Source organism: Rattus rattus (assembly GCF_011064425.1). Taxonomy (NCBI): domain Eukaryota; kingdom Metazoa; phylum Chordata; class Mammalia; order Rodentia; family Muridae; genus Rattus; species Rattus rattus. The sequence continues at coordinate 180,538,275 of NC_046156.1, forward strand.
TGATGTTCTCCACAGTGAAGAGAGCTGAGCAGACAAGTGCTCAATAAATATTCATGCAATGAGGATGGAGCGGTGGCCTCGAAAATATAAATCCACAGAAGGGCAGGTCAAAGGCCTTTGTCGGCTCTGTGAATGGAAGTCCAAGCTAGACAGTTCAAATGTTTAAATTCTCTCCAGTCAGAGCAGACGAGATGGAGGTTCCAAGTGCCAGCCACATCCTGAGAATCCTGTTTGACTTCACTACCATCTGCTCTGCCGTTACCTCCTCCTCTGTTTGTATGAACTTGAATCTGGTGATCGGCTCAGATGGGAAGCTCTATGGAGAGAGGGTCTGCCCATTCCCGTCCTGACCGGGAGCCTCTAAGGTACCATTCCATGAAGAAAAGCCACCATGTTTCATGTTCCCGCCTGTGCTTGCCTAACCCTGTTGCTACACTTAACGCTATTTAAACTGAAGAACTCTGACATTGGGGTTTGAAAATTAGCTCCTTTTAGCTGTTTAGTTGTGGAAGACAGAAAAAGGAAGGCTGAATGGAATGGGAGAGCAACACTGTAGCAGGTCTGAGGTTTTCAACAGTCTCTTGGCAGTAAGATGTCAGAAGCCGGCGCCATCTAAGTACTTAGTTTCCAGCAACCCCCCGGCTTTGTTTTTGTTTGTTGTCCTGGCTGAAGTGCTTTCAAAAAAATAAAATAAAATTCGGCTTAAATGATTTGGTGCAATGCAAAGTACTAAAAACTGTCACTTGGGATTACTCAGGCTAAGTTTAAAGCTGATGTTCTAGAAAGCTCCACTAAAACAGAAACACATTCTTCAAACCATAACCAACCTTCTCTTTTGATGCTTTACCAGTGAGCACGAGGCAAGCTACTTATTGCTATACAATATACAGGTCCAGTTACTTCAACTGTGTAAACACATAGGGTACTACACTTATTTAGAAAAACAAAAGCAAAAAGCCTCTGTCTACTGCCCTTTTTAATAGACAAACCAAAATGGTGCCTGGAGACTGAAGCAGGGGGGTCATGAGTGCCAGGTCAACATAAACTACACAGATAAACGTCTTTAATTTTTTTATTTAATCCCAGCACTGGGGAGGCAGAGGCCAGTGGTTCTCTATGAGTTCAAGGCCAGCCTCATCTGCAGAGCAAGTTCCAGGACAGCCAGGGATACACAGAGAAACTCGGTCTCAGAAAACAAACAAGCTAAGCTACAGTGGGGAAGGAGTAGGAACCGAGTAGCAGGCATTTCCTACACGCCTGCTGCTTTAGGTTCCGTCCCCGTGACTATGATATTAATAATCATGATGTGTCTGATATTAAATGCTTCTTCTTAGATGGTAAAGGAAGACCTCTCTTTCCAGGAGGACCACATTTATGAAGATGTGCGTGAAATGTACAACTAACGACGAATGTGTTCCAAATTACCTGTTCTACAGACTGGAACAAAACGCAGGAAAAGCGCATGTTATTTAAGTTTAAAAGGTCAACTGTCAAAACAAGAAAAGGACAGTAGTTTATGTTTCCATAAAATCATCACAGCTCCAAAATTAAGCCCATTATTTTCATGAGTCAACCCTGTAAGAACAAGGTCCATTCTTGAACCTTTAAACAAAATGACGACAGAACAGAGAAATTCTAGATGTTTGTCTCTGACCACGTCACTTGAGTAACAGCAAGCCTTCTCCTGCACTGACTGGGTCCCTGGAGCAGAGGGAGATCTATCAGCAGAATGAAGAGCTTATTCTGGGGGTCATTAGTCAACTCATTCTTTAATGGTCTTCAGGCTAACTTTATCTGTTTGGCAATCTTATAAACTGTCTAAATGTAAAAGAACCAATCATACTGATCAAAGGCACCTGGGAAATGATCTTTCAAACTTTAAATATAGCCACACAATTAGAATGCCAAGCGTACTGCGTCACTGACAAAAACTATGCCAACGAGAGCAAATTAAGATTTAAGCAAAGACAAACAGGAAGCATATTACATTTGCTCTAAGAATTGAAAGTGTTGTCCCAGGTAGGAAATTCACTTGCATACTGAACGTTTAGTAACTGAACCTCCTCGCTGCACATCTCGGTGAAACCCCACTGGTTCTTCCCTTCCCCCTACCTGATCCTATATCCATGAGGAATCTCCTATGAGTAAAGAGGGGAACCACTTTCCACCTGATCTTTCTTCTGAGAAAATCATGGAGCGACATTAGGCCTTTAATGGGTATGAACTCTAAACTTAAAAATCCATACTGTGCATTCAGCAGATATTAAAAATAAAAGGTAGAATCCTGGCTGGAGATTAATATTTGAACATGTAAGACTTGGATATCAATTCCTTTTTAATATAAATTCTAATGTAAGAAGAAATTCTCCTTGGCATCATCCGGGGAATTTCCACTGACTCAGAGATAGGAAAATCCACCAAGTCCAGTAACAGCCAAACGTGCCCTGGTGAGAGCTGCTCGGTCTCAGGTGCTGCCTCGGGTTTGGGAGGAGGATTATAAAGGTAATGATTACCCAGTGGAGATTTCTGCAAGATAAATAAGAATGGCTAGAAATGCCTAAGACGAGAGCTAAATAAGCATTATCACATTAATTGAACATGGTTCCCATTGGGAGGAGGCATAATGTTGTAAAAATGATGGCAAACCTCATTTTATTCAATATAAGAAAGAGCCCAGAGATTTCCGTTAAAAGAAGAAGAAAGTGTGAACTCCAATTCTTACTCATTTAAATAATTGCCTCAAAGCTTAATTGGTTAAATTTAGAACACAGTTGTTTACTTCCTTATAGTGGATCCAATTAAGTATACTAAGTCACTGCATTACGGGAGGAAAGAAAGGCCAAACAGAAATTTAGGCTGGGAAACCATAGAGCACTCAAGGAAAACATTTTCTTTTTTCATGTAAACTCGTGGTGTTTAAAACTTAAGAGCTGAGAAAGTCACGCACTGGACCATCAGGGACCAGGGGAAACTTAGAGAGACTTGCACCTTCACTGTTAAGTTTGAAGAGTCCAGCTCTCTTTGTAGCTCAGAGACATGTTTTAATGTTGGTTTTTTTGTCACCTTTGATACACAGTTCCCTCTTGCAGAAGTCTATGCTGGTGCCTCTGGCCTCTCCTATAGCACAGGGAGGGGACTTGAATTGCTGGCCATATCTGAAAGCGTCACTTTTCTCCACATAATGCCTATAGTGGGACTTTCAACCACGTATGCACATGTAGTTCTGTTTGTCTCATCAGTTCCCAAAGCTGACAGACTGTCAGTACACAATCTCCCTGCACTTGGTTAATGAAACTTTACTTATCCAATGGTGACGTTAACCTGTCAAGAAAACCAGCCGATGAATGTTGAGTGAAAGGCCTGAGGGGCTGCTGAAGACTCTGTATCCCAGCAACCTCGTATCATTCAAACTACACTGCACAGTCTACCAAGTGGCTTATGAATAAAAGGGCCCTCCCACCTCAGACCATCACAGATGGTCTGATCTGATGATACAGAATCTGTATCTGCACTTCAAAATTAGATCAGGCGCCTCGCAGGACATCTGAGTTAGACCTAATGTGCAGCAAGCAAGCATGTCATTTCTTGTGACAATGAGGACGGTGCTACAGTAATTCAGGTGCCCACGTGTTCTCCTGGACTCCTAGGAGGAGTCTAAAGTGGTGATATCTTTGTCGACAGACAGAATACAGTTTTCTCTCATCCTACTACCTCTACACTTCTCTCTGCTCACTAACTAGGAAACAGAGGCAGCTATGAAAATGAAATGACTTGGAAAACATTCATACAAACACTCTTCAAATTAAATAACCATAGATGCTGATATTTCTGAAGATTCCAATTCTGCCAAGATCCATATTCCTCAGGCGAATGTCTGCCATCCACTCAGACACACACAAGCACACACACAACTGCTCTTCGCCATGCCCTGGAACAGATAAGAGTCCAAGTACAGCAAGACAGACAAGACTCAGCAGCTACCTTCTTCCCACAGGACCCAATATCCAAGGACATCTGTGTCCTGGTTTCCAATCCAGAAGAAGATGGTTAGCTTTTTGGAAGCAAGGGGATCTTGGACAGTCTGAGCTACACAGTGGGTTTGAAGCAAGCCTGGGCCACGTCACAAGCCCATGTCTCAAAATAAATACTGAGGATAAAAAAAAAAAAAGAAAGAAAAAGGAAGACAATTAATTATTCTTGTGTCCTAAGCCTTTCTCTTTTTCTCCGTCGTGCTTAAGAAGGACAGATAGACCATTTCCCCAAAAAATTTTACTGCAAATGGTTCTCTCAGTGATTAAAAGCACTGGTCCCTCTTTCAAGGCCTGGGATTGGCTCCTGGCTACCACATGGGGCTCACAATAGTCTGTAGCCCTAGCCACAGAAGAAGTTGCAAGTCCAAAGGTGACAAGACCTACTGTGTTTCAGATGTGATTATAACTACCTTAGATGTTCCAGCTTTTCAAAGAGAAGATCATGGGCTGATCACCTAAGCAAGTCACGGTGAAACGCAATACCTTGGATGCTCAATTTAAACTTTAGGCCAATTTCTGAAGTCACTCAGTTTTAAAATTAGCATGAGATGAACTCCTAGCCTTCACATATATGATTTAGTCTATGTTCTCACCACTTCCATACAGCAGACAGACCAATCTACAGGAAGACCACGAGATAATAAATGAGATGAGTCCTGCAGTGTGGACTCCCAAATCTTGAGCTCCATCGTGTATTCTGAGTGAGTTATTTCTCACTGCACAAAATATATATAGTCTTCATCATAAGCATTAAGCCTTCTATGTGCTCTTGTACTGATTTAATAAGTAAGAGCTGCATAATTTATAACAATTAATAGCATATAGTTTGCATCTAAATCATACCTTTGCTTAAAGTATTATTTAGCTGAGCTATGTCAGGATGATGCCACAGTGAAAAATAATAACGGATCCCTACAAGTGAATTTTTAAAAAATGTTTAATCCCGAGGCAACTCTTAAAAATCACAAAATCTTTATCTCAAGCACACCCAAAGCCTGGATTTTTCATATGCAAAAATATATCAAACTGTGATTCAGGGAATATAAACGTAAATGCAGAGTTATTTTCAAAATCAAAGTAATTTATGATTAAAGATAAAATGCTTAGAAGTGGGGTGGGGTAGGGTGGCAACACTTGGGAGGTAGCAGGAGGGAGGATCGAAGGTTCCAAGACACCAGTGTAAGCTTCAGGAGAGGCTGTCTCCAAAAGAGGCTCTCAGGGCTGGTGAGATGGCTCAGGAAGTAAAGCCCTTGCCGAGAAAGCCGGCTGGTCTAAATGTAATCTCCAGAACCCACAGAAAAGTGAGAGAAGAGAACATATTCTACAAAGCAATCCACTGACCTCCATATTCCCTACTAACCTGTGCACACGAAAAGGTTGGTGTACACACACACACACACACACACACACACACACACACATACAGACACATAAACACACACAGACACACACACACACAGACACACACACACACACACACACACACACACACACACACAACAAACAAACTTCTTGAAACTTAAGTTTATAAATAATGCAGTGAAACAGACACAAACGAAAATAAAACTGGACCACCACCAAAGGAAGGGCATACACGACCATACTTGTTTGTTTAAGGGAATCATTAAAAGATTAGCATATACAAATCTTTAGCTCTTTTAGAGACAATAATAATGATTAATTAGTGTACATGTACAGTGCTAATTACAGACCTACCCATTTGCTTTTATGAAATGCATCTAACAAATACTCAATTTGCTGAGCTGCTCAAACCCCAGCAATCATTTGTAACCCAGTCCACTCTGTCAGGAGGCCTGAATGATTACTGTGGACTCGAACAACCAGTTTGTTTTTTCTAAGGGTTACCGATGTCACCCTAAGGTCACAATCACACCACTACTTCTGGCCGACCTGAGCACTTATTCCATATTATGGTCAATGTGGTAATCTCTATAAGGTATTTTAATTCCACTTCTGTAATTGGGAACTGGTTTCTTCACAGACACTCCATAGCCTGGAAATGAGGTTCTGGTTTCTAAAATGAGAAGTTATTTTGTCAAGGAGTGGTTAAAAGGAAGGTTCTAAAGCCACCTTGAGAAAACTCTTCAAGGATACCAAGTGTGTAGGAGCAGAACAGATACCCTGCCTTGAAACGCGTGGTTAAGAACCCCTCAAAAGGATTTTGATGAAATGTAGGAACAAAGTAAACAAGAATATTATTCGCTTTCACCTTCAACTTACTAAAAAAAAAAAAAAAAAATCAAAGTCGTAATGGTAGCCAACTTTGCTCCCATGTAAGTGGCAAAAATTGTAAAATATTCCACGCTCCTACATGGGCTGTCCTGAGAACACTGGCGGGCGTACGTTCTGAGGCCACCTCCAGAAAGGTAACGTCACACAGGCTGCTACACTCCCGAGCTTTCATTCCAGCTATGTAAGTGAACAGACATGCAGCTAATAAATACAAGGCACTGTAAACAAAAATATGCTAAAAAGGTGTCCTAAACACAAAATGGGGTACACAAGAAGGGCCCACACAACCATTTCCTGGCATTGTTAAACAAAAGCTTTACTTGCATAATGCCACTTTAGATTACTGATAACCCTTTACTTCATTGTTCTGTCTCTGAGACTGAATTTTATAATATGGCCATAGCTGGCACTGAAACCAAGGCAATCCTCCTGCTTCAGCTTCTCGGATTCTGGAACTAGAGGCGAGAGACACCACTCATTATACATAAGTTTAAGAATTACCCTCTATAACTGACAGAGAGCTGTGCGTATCTGTGAGGGAGGACTCTGTGGGAAAGTGCTGAATGGATATATTCAACAGTCCACACATTATCTTTTGGTGATAAAATTATAATCACTTTTACTTTGTTTGCTTATGAACTGCTAAGACTTTTTGGAACCAGTATGAATAAATGTAAAACCGTAGGCAGCACAGACCAGAATATAATGAACAAAAGAGGTTTAGATTTATTCTGTGATATTTCCCTAGACTCTGAACACGCTCTCCATCAGTCAGCACAGCTCCGATACAGGAATACAAGGCTAAGATTCAAACCAAAGGCTGAGCGTATCTGCCCTGGGCCTGCCTGGAAAATCTTGGAACGACAGTGTTAAATTTAAAAAGGCTGAGAAAACTACATGTGGAGTCTCAGGATTGTAATCCCAGGACCTGAGAGGCTGAGGCAGAAGCATCACCACAAGTTCCCAGGAAGCCTACACAACATGGATAATCTGGTGAGCACGCTTTACAGAGTGAGACACCGTTTTATTCCATCAAAAAGTAAGACATAGCAGGAAAAGACTGGGCCAAACTAGCCTTCCATTCATTCAAATCTTGATATGCCTTTTAAAACTAATGAGAGGATTCAGTTACTAAGAGTAATTAAAATCACAACAAACAATAGGCATTTAAAATACAGTTCAATATGACCCAGTGTCACAAGCCTGTGTGATCCCAGCACTTGAGAGGCTGGGGAAGGACTGGGGCTAGCTGAGGTAACATAGCAGGCCACTGTCTCAAGAAACCAAAAGCTATTAAAATATTCCTTTCAAGCCAAACATGATGCTCACAATGGCAATCCCAGCACGTGTGAGGCAGAGACAAGAGGACTTCAAGTTAAAGGTCAGCCTAGCCTGTACAGAGTTCCAAATTTCCCTGTCTCAAAAATGGTGGAGTAGGGACCTATTTCTTGACCCTTTAATTGGCTAATCTCTTTAAGGTCACTGATATTTAAATTATATGAAGAATCTCTTAGGGAGATCCCCAAAACCCTTAAACTACAAATCCTAAGAGTTCCCGATTCTTTCTGGGTTAGTGATTTTAGCAGCACACATTAGAATATATAGTCCTGTGGCAAGCAAGTTAGAGTCGAGATGAATACGAACGTAATTATAAATGATGAATAACAGTAATTATAAATAACTGTTCTAAGTGCTGTGCCGTGATGAATAAACTCCCAAGAGGCTGTTCAGTTGGTGCTTTTAAGACATGGGGACAACTAGCCAAGTTACCCTGAATTTTAAAAGACAGTAGCCTGTGGGTCAATTGATTAGAGACCTAGAAAAACAGTATTAATTTGTATATTCCTGTCTTAGTTAGAGTTACTACAGCTGTGAAGAAGTGTCATGGCCGAAAGCAAGCTCAGGAAGAAAGGATTTATTTGGCTTACACTTCCACATCATAGTTACTCGAGGAAGTTGGAACAGGCACTCAAACAGGACAGTAATCTGGAAATGTGAGCCGATGCAGAGGCCATGAAGGGATGCTGCTTCCTGGCTTGCTCGGCTTGCTTTGTTATAAAACCCAGGACCACCAGCCAGGGGCACCACCCACAGTGACCTGGGCCCTTGCCCAACGACCACTAAATAAGAAAACGCTCTACAGGCTTGCGACAGCCGGATCCTGTGGAAGCATTTGCTTTGACTGAGGTTCTCTCGTCTCAGATGACTTTAGCTTGTGTCAAGCTGACATAAAATTACATGGCAAACCATCAATGAAGGTAAGAAAAGCAGTCACGAGAACAAAGGCAATATTTCACAGATAAACTTGTTTGATAATGCCCCAAGACCACCCAGGCCTTCAACCAAAAGCCTTGATGAAATAAAGTTTTCATTCATCTTTCTTTAATGTGTGTAGGGTTTTTGCCTGCATGTGGGTCTGGATACTTGGTGTGCCCGTGGAGGTCAGAATTAGGTGTGAGATTTCCCTGGAACTGGGATCATGGAGGTTGTGAGCTACCGTGTAGGTAGTGGGAATTGCACCAGGTCATCTGGAAAAGCAGCCAGCGCTCTTAACCGCTGGGGCATCTCCACACACCCTTGCTTTAAATAATGAGGACACCGTGCTAAGCAGAGCGTAAACTCTGCTCTTTACAGTTTGATTCGGTCAGTTTTGTGTTACTATTACAGAGTACATGAGACTGAGTTATCTATTTGATTTGTGTTTCCAGAGACTGTAAATCCAAGCTAATGCAGGCATCTCATAAGGGTCTTCATGGCACATCACCCATGGCCAGAGACAAGAGCCATGAGTCTTAAAAAAAAAAGCCCAACCTGCATTTGAGCAATCCTACCCTCAGGAGTAACCCCGGTCCCACAGGGACATCAGTCCCTCATGAAGGTGGAGCCCTCACTTACTGCTCCTCAGCTCCAGTCTGCCGTCACCATCACTGTGAAACTTGGAGCATAGCACAACTTAGAACTATAGCAGTAACATAAAACTAGTCAAAAAAACAAAAAACCTGACTTTTATTATTATTATTACAATTAACCACTGTCAGTATACATCTATTACATCATCATATAGTTATTAATCGTGTCATTACTAACTAAATAAAATAGTACAGCAACAAGGGCACATATTTCCATTTCAACTGGAGACTCTTGACGAACAATTCTAGAGGAGTGGCTGGAGAAACAGCTCAGGAGTTAAGACTGCTCTTCTAGAGGACCTGGGTTCAATTCTCTATGCCCACATGATAGCTCACAACCGTCCATAACTCCAGGTCCAGGAGATCTGACACCTTCTGGCCTCTTCAGGCACTAGACACACATGTAGTACCCAGACATAATATGCAGACAGGCATCCACACATGAAATACAAATAAATGATAATACACCTATTTTTCTAAAAAAAAAAAAAAAATCTTAGCGTAAGCTACATGTAAGTTATGATCCTACAACACAGCAAAGGCCATCCTGAGCTATAAACAGTGGGCTCCAGCCTAGTCTGGATTAACTGAGACCCTGTCACAAACAAACAAAACAGCATTGACAAAGCAATAAGAGTAACAGAGTAGTGGAGATTGATGAGTTGAAGCTAAAATGGTCAAGAGATGGGATTCAAGGGCTACTGAGAAGACTCACTGAATGGGTAAGCCCTAACAACTTGAGCTTCATCCAGGGAACCCACATGGTGAAAGAAGATTGCATTCTCTCAGGTTGCCCTCGCATGTGCACCATGGCACAAGCCCACATACATAAAGGGTTTGTGTGGATACATCAGAGCTGAGAGAGATCTGAGTGTCACAATGAAGAATTTGGACTTGACTCTTTGGTCAAGAGCAACTTGGAACAGTCAAGAGGAAGTAACATGATCTTGTAGGTAACTGAGAGAGACTGTTTTGCTGTGGGTTGAGTGATATGGGGTGAAGCAAACTTGGATAAGAAACAAATCAAATCTGGAAAAGGCAATTAGACTGAAGGCAAGAAGTGAGAACTATGGAGGACAGACCTCTGTTACAGGCCACTGTCTGTACTCAAGGAATTAAAACCAGCAAGAATGTGATGATTGTTTGTGTTCCCTTAGTGGGAAAGGCAGGCACCTTAGACAGTACCAGATTTCTGAGGTGAGCAAAGATGGGTGAATAGTGGAGACCTTTACCAGCCCAAGAAATGAAGTATTTGTCACTGACCTTATGAAGTATTCAGAAATTTCAACCTTTTTTAGGTACTTTCGGAATCAGAAATATTGACCACAGGATCTTTTGCTGCCTTTCCTACAACTTTTACAGTTACCCACATCTACATGAAAATGTGAACTATCACCCTGCAGTGACAGAGGATGCAGTGAATGTCACTTCATTGCTATGGTAATAGAAGATCCCCGTAGAGTTCTCTCAAGTTTGTTTACTTGAAGTGGAGACCAAAGAGACAATGCACAATTGTCAACTTGAGGGGATCTGGAGCAGGGGTACACAACTACATCCTGGGTACATCCTTTGCTTCATCCTTTAGTACAGTCCCTCATGTTGTCAACCATAGATCATTTTCATTGCTACTTCTTAACTGTAATTTTGCTACTGTTGTGAATCGGAATGTAAACAGCTGTATTTTCCAATGGCCTTAGGTGATCCCTGTGAAAGGCTCATTCAACCCCTGTGTCCTAAGAGGTCGAGACCCACAGGCTGAGAACCACTAATCTAGACTCACTTAGGAGACAGACCTCTGGGCAGATCTAGAAGGGAACTTCCCTCGATTAGGTCAAGAGAAGTGGGAAGATCCACCCTAGATGTGGGAGGCTCAACTTCATGCTGGAGCATTCATGAGCATCCATCACTCTCTTCCTGACTGCAGACATCAGCAGCTACCTCCAATTCCTGCCACCATGTCTTCCCACCATAATGGTTGTACCTTCAACCATGAGCCACAATGAACTCTTCTTCCCCTGTGTTTCTTTTATTGGTTATTTTGACCCACTAATCAGAAAAACAACCAATTCAACATTGCCAGGTAACATGATGTCTCAGTGTGACTCCAGGAATGAATTAATGGAGTAGAAGCTCCCACCAAGACGAACAGAAAAGGGGAATAGCAAAGATCAATAGAACTACGTGGCTCTAATTTTGCAGCTGTTTGCTTGTTGCGGTATAACCAAAGGTATGCTCTGTGAATCCCGAGGAAATCGAGGCTGAAAGAGCTGGCAAAACAGATGGGGAGAGGAAGAAGTAGCCAGCCGACAGTTGCAGAGTACACATTCCTGGAAGATCGTGTTTCCCTCAAGAACCGTACTGCACCCCCAAAGAACTCGTCAAGGAAAGGTGGCTGCTTCTAAACATCTTTTCTAGTTGTCACAAATAAGGAAGCAGGCCTGAAGAATGTTGTTGTCCAAAATCAAAACATCCGAACCACCATTCTTTTGTCAGTACTTCGGACCACACTTCCACCATTAATATATGGTGACATCCTTAACTTTCCTAACTGATAGCTGTAGTTTCCAGGCCAACCTGAGGTACCTTGAACTACATAACAAGACACTGTCTCTCTCGCCATCCACTCTACCAACGAAGGGAGAAAAGTGAAATGAGACAAGTCATCATTATTCTCAAAACATAATATAAATCCTAACTGAGAATTTTCATAACTTTCATGTTCCCTGGAGATGAGAATTATCACATGATTTAATTGCTAATTAACATTAGTAGTTACTAATTCACATCAGTACATCATATAAATCTGTGGGCCTGAAACCTGAGTCAAGGATACCATAAAAGTTTTAGGTGATTTTTAGAATTATGTGAAATAAAACATTTCATATCATTATCCCCTAGACCTGAGTTGGAAGGGGGTGGTTCGTTATGTCATTCCTGAAGAAGCTCTGTTATGAAACATCTTTTTATGCAATACCCATTTGTGTTCTGTGAAGATGCTGGGTTAGGGTGAACTATTCTCACACAGCACGGTACCTCTATTTGTCTAAGTTAAAGCCAACTGCTTTCTAGATTCCCTTAAGCCAAGAAGAATTACAATAAAACAGAAACGTGAAAACCCTCACTGTGGCAGAAATGTTATCCAAGAAATGTCCCTGTTAGTCTGAGCACACTGACACTTCTCCATAATTCTGGGAATTAGGAAAGTCTATGGAGAAGTCAACCTTGGCTACACAGCCAGACCTCGTCACAAACCAGCAAGATAGTTAACCTAGGAATGGCTCATTTTATCCCTCATCCCTGATTCTAGGGGTGGGACAGAGGACAGGAGGCATCTGGACATGGGGAAAAGGGCGCAGCACCTGAACTGGAGGAAGCTGTTCTTCAGTGCCCCGGGAGAACAGCTCTCACGGACGTAAAGACAAGAAGGAAAGAAAATAATAAATAGTTAACACAACAAACAAACAGAAAACAAATCCTGGAAGGCAAGAGATAGCCCCGAGCCAATCAGGCCAGAAAGCCAACTAGAGCCACATAAACAAGGAAAGTATCTCAATTAAACCAGAGTAGAGTTGGATGCCCTGTCATTGGCTAAGGGAGGCACTGTTATAGGCACGTGTCCTGACATACATGCTTCTGTGTGCTGTGTGGCTCCCAACAAGCAAGGCTGGCATTCCAGAAACTCTGCTTATTTGCCTTGTTCTCTAGTCTACTCCAAATAACTTGTTTAAACTAAATGCAGAGACCCAAGAAGGATGTTATAAAATGCATATTCCTGAGAGAGTAATACAGCAACCGTCTGTTAAGTGAAACACACAGCTGAGGCAGCAGGGACTACAAACACCATCTTTGGGAGGCAGAACTACCTGCAGAACCAGCCATTAGAATGGCTGACAGGCCCAGCACCCAACACAGAGAGAGCACTCACTCCTGTCCCGGTCCCCAGGAGGACCAGGAGGAAGTCTTACCATCAACAGCATCTCCCAGTCCCTGCCTTCCTTACAGCCATCTTGCTAATAAGGCTTTATTATTATTTATGTTTAGTTTATGATTATTGTGACTGTGTGAGACTAAGTTGGGGACTAGCCACTAATTCATTAAAACACTAGCTTACGTCTTGAATAGCGCACTAAGTTCTCTGAGAGGCTCACGTGCTCTAAGCAGAAGTTGCCAATGTTATCAAGACTAAATTGAGACATTTTACCATGTTTCCATCACTCCTGAAGTGGCAGCAAATAGAGTTCATGACGACATATAAAGTCTTGGTTGTCACTTACCCTTAGTCTCGATGTAGTAATTCTGGGCCTGTAATTTTTCTTTTGCTTCGCCATCATTACACACTCAGAGCCTAACATCAGTGACTATAAGCCTACGTGCCGCTCTCTTACACAACCAGCTCTGCTCCCGTCTCCCCTTTGAGCAATCTACTGGACAGTGCTGGGGCGACCGATCTCAGAGACACCTTTGCCCTTTTACAAAAGCACAAGCCCCACTGTGTGCTCCTCACACCTATAATTTCATTTTTGAAGCCGTCCTGGGCTACATAGAAAGGTCCCGTAGCATTCATAAATAAATAAATAAATAAATAAATAAATAAATAAATAAATAAATAAATAAATAAATCAAACTGAGAACTAAATCAAGAAAATTCTCCTTTCTTCAACTTAATTCAGAGGATCTTTATGTCTTTCCGAAGCCAGGGGAGAGACCCAGAGACACCACAAGAACATCGCAATCTCCATGTGCTTAAATAAAATGAAAGGTTAACATTAATTGTCGGGCCATAGTCCAAGTCATTCATTCAAACAATCATTTAATAAACCCGAAGCCATGTGCTGTGGCTCACACCTCTAGGCCCTGCTCCTCAGGAGGCTGTAGAGACTGTGCAGCCCAGGAACTCAAACCAGCCTTTGCTACAGTAACAGCATCTTATTCCAGATAAACAGACAGTCCAGTAAGACTACTGAATGAACAAAAGTCAAATTCTAAGAACCAACCTAAAAGGCACCCCTCCCTCCCTGCAAAATAGTATATATTTTTCTAAAATTGTTTATAAATGGTTGCTGATCTGTGACCTTAGATATCAACATGTTTTAATTCATTCTGTAGACTAGCATATGTCTACTTCTTTAATGCTAAGTTGGAGAATAAGAGACCTCACTTTTGCAAATCTGACCTAGTGGTTTTGACAAAACCACTGATGTTAACCTTCTGAGCATTCGGGGCTGGAGAGAGCGCTCGGCAGTCAAGAATCCATGATGCTCTTGCAGAGGACCTGCATTCGGCTCCCAAAACCCGTGTGCAGTGTATCACTTCCTGCAGCTTCATCTCCAGGGGATCCAGCACCTCCTTCTGGCCCCCAGTCACTTGCTCTCACATGCATATACGCCCACACACACATACACGTACACACCAATAACTAAAAACAAAATCTTCCTTTAAAATAGCCTTGCTTGGTAGTACACTCCTGTGACCCCAGCATTCAGGATACACAGGCGGAAGGATTAGTTCAGGGACATCCTCGGGTACATGACAAATTCAGAGCTAGTTAGTCTGTGCAACATGAGACTCTGCCTCAAAAAATAAAACCGAAATGCACCACGGAAAATAAGACTACATGCATTTTCATTGTTTTGGCAAAAAGAAGTTCGCACAGCACTGAGTACAAAGGCATAGAAAGGCACAAGTGTAGTCTATGCATACTTTAGAGTAGATGTGGGAAAAAAAACTTCTAAATTTCGAAAGAAAACGTGAGTGCACAAAGTATAAATATGTTAGCGTGATGTCAATCAAAGATCGAGCCTTGCTGACACAAGCAATGATGCAACGTTGTGTACGCATACTGTAGGTGTTCTCAGATGTGTATGAGAAGCCAGCGAGATGGCTCAGCTGTTAAAGGCGCTTGCCACCACGCCTGGCATCCCACGCTTGGTATGTAAAATACACACAGAGGTGGAAGAAGAGAAGTAACCGTATGAAGCTGTCCTCCGCCCTCCACACGCATGTGCCCCGACTCACACATACACATATGCATACACGGAATGATCAAAAAATAAGATCTTAACTAAAATAAGAACGCGTAAAGGAAGCGGAAGTCGTGCTAAACATCCACGTTTGTTTCCCGTTGTGATCTGTACTCCAGGAAGAGTTGTAAGCTGGATGAGTAAGGGGAGAGTCCTGAGAAAGTGGTAAACAGCTCTCCCGGCCTCCAGGGTGTCCACTGCACTACTTTCTTTTAGATTTAATTAATCCTCAATGTCCTTGTGAAGTAGCCAGAGGGGGGAAGTGTATTTACAGCACTTGGAGATTGATGGGCCGTCTGAGAAGGGTTAAACACTCATAGTAAGTGGGTCCTCACAGTTCAGTGCCACCCAGTGGAAGGCAGTGCCTAAGAGGTCGGAAGGCTTCAATCTGAGTCCCTGCTGCCTTAACCACAGAAACTCCCTCAACCCCTTCCTGGGGGATTCCACATTTTGCAGCCAATCTGCCCTCTACTTTCCAGGGCTTCTAGAACGCCCGTGCAGCCCTTCCCCCCAACCTGAGCCACAGAATCCGGGACCCAAGCTTTTCCAGGTCAGTCCTGATTTGAAGCCTTCTATCCCGCCCTCCCTTATTATGCTTATTAGACCATATGTTCCAATATTCATTTGGGAAGGGGGAGAAAAAGAGGCTGTCATTCAGATGTAAGAAAGCACAGAAAAACAGCTTACTGACATCAAAATACCAGCGACACTCTTTGTCCACTTCTGGTCCACAACTCAACAATTAGTGACTGTAAATCTATCTTACAATAGTTGAGGATGCTTTTCTATGAATCAAAAGTCCAATGCAACGTTTACATGACCTAATTTGAAATGTTTAAATAGTATAAGGCCTCTAGGCTTAATTTTACAACAGCAAGATTAAAGAGATATAAGCAAGCACATTTTGTCTCTGTGCAGTGAAAGGCAATTTTGTATACGAATGTCCCGGGGGAGAGTACACATGTGCTGGTAAATGGGTACAATAGTTTGCATATGTCTGTGGAAGCCAGAGGTTGGCAGTAGGTGTCTTCCCTCATTTGATTTCCACCTTATTTTTATTATTAGTTATGTGTGTATGGGAGTGTTGGAGGAGTAGATGTCAGGAGGGTGCCCATGGAGGACAAAGGGGGGACTCAGATCTTCTAGACTGGAGTTAGATAGTTGTGAACCAATTTTAGGTCTGCAAGATCAGTGCGAGCATTGGCCAGCCATCTCTGCAGCCTTCTACCTTATTACGTTTTGAGACAGAGTCTCTCACTGAATTCGGAACTCAGGCTGAGAGACTTCCAGTCTCTGCCTCCTCTTCCCTCACTCCCAGTACCTGGATTTTTATGTGAGTAAAAAGGATCTGAACTCCACTTCTCAGCAATTTCACAGCTAAGCCATCTCCCTGCCCCACCAAACCACTGTTTGTAACTTAACATATGTGCAATTTAAGAGGGTGGGCTGGTAAGATGGTTCAGCCTTACAGAGGCTTGGCTTGAAAATGTGACAGTCTGAGTCTGATGCCCAAATCCCACAGTGGGAGTATAGAAAGAGCTCCCAGAAGTCATCCTCTGACCTCCACATCTTTGTGCCGTGCCCACACACAATCACAGAAATAAAACAACTGACATGCTAAACTTCATTTCTGCAGTAACAAGGCCATAATCGCCCCGCATGACAAGTCATTCCTATCCAGAAAGTTAAGTACTAGCACAGAAGTTGAAAATGTTAAGTGACTACAAAATGATGTGTTCATTAAAATTTAGCTTAGCAAAATGTTACTTTCTATTCCTGATGAAAGAACATTTAACTTAAATTCAAATAAAATAAACAATTTACAAGTGAAGGAAGTTACACCAAGCTACACATATAATCCCAGGCCCCTTGTCTATTTCATCAAGCCCTAAATCTGTTCAGATTTTGCTACTCTAGAAAAGTCGGTGGTGTGTGTTGGCCGACCCCGTGAACATTGAGGCAGGAAGTGGGCCATGAATTCTGGACACGCCTAGGCTATATAGTGAGTAAGGTCCACATTGGCTTCTACTACTAAATAAAGCCCTATCTCCAAGAGCCAAAAAAGTGAATAATGTAACCACACTTGGGAAAACGAGTTTCCAATGGCATAACCTTGATCAACGCAGCAAATTCTAGTCACCTAAGCGTAGCCATCTGCCAAGATGACAGATGGCTCTATGTATGACACTTACGCTGCTTTGTCAGGACAGAGCCGTAACTAAGAATCCGGGAGAAAAATTTAAGGTTTGAAGCTACCAAATATGTATCACGAGGGCCAGCAAGACGATTCAGTCAAAGGGTAAAGGCACTTGCCTCTCACCCTGATGCCGTGTGGAGAGAACAGATTCCTACAAGTTCTCCTCTGACCTCTCTACACTTGCTGTGGCAGATACACACACACACACACACACACACACACACACACACACACACACGACTGAGAGATGGATGATAAATAATAGATAGAAAGATAGATAGATAGATAGATATATAGATAGATAGATAGATAGATAGATATAGACAGACAGACAGATAGACAGACAGACATTTTTTAGTCTCACAAAACCAAATCCTTCTATTTATTCAGATCCATCAAGAAAATCTGCCACTCCAGGAACACCTCTAACAACCTACGTCCATTAACAGTGCAAACAACAGACTGGGAAAAGAGAACATGGGAAAGGAAGAAGGAAGGACTAAGATGGGGCCAAGGGGCTGGGATGTCCACAGCAGGTATGTGGAAACTGTAACGAATTGTCATCTTGTAGTTTTTTTTCTCCTTTTTCTTTTCAACTAAGTCCTTTACCTCACGAAAGTTGAGGAATCCTAGAGGATTTGGGGCTGCAGGAGTACATGTGGGTACATGTGAGGCTGCTTCTGCAGATACAGGGAAGGGTAATGCGCCCCAGACAGGTGAAACAGGAGAACTGCCTGCAGATCATTAGTGTCTGGACTGCAGAGTGAGTTCTCAGTGGTCCTGATTAAATGGGGTTTTTCCTACAGGTCAGTTAACATTCTAAGCCAGAGAGAGGTGGGGAGGGGAGAAGGGGAAAGGAGGAGCAGGAGGAGGAGGAGGAGGAGGAGGAAGAGGAGGGGGAGGAGGGGGAGGAGAAAGAGAACAGAAAGAAAAAGAAGAGAAGGAGGAGGTAGGAAGGAAGGAAGAAGAGGAAAAGAAAGAAGGAAAGAAAGAGGTGGGGGAGGGGTGAAGGAGGAAAGGAAGAAGGAAGAAAGCAAGCAAGGAGAGATCTCAAGTGCGTGACTATGTTTTATTGAAAGCTTTTTAAAAAGTGAAACATTTTTAAGGGCCATTAAGTTATGATTACTAAAATGATTAAGGGACGACATTTTATTTCTAATGGGATCGGACATTCATGACTCATTTGTTCTGACAACCGAAAAAAAAAAAACAAGCTGTTTTGTTTCATTTGGTTTAGCTTGGTTTGGTTGGTTTGATTTTACTTTTTTAAGCTGGAAGTAGAACCTGCCTCTGCTCTACTATGAGAAATGACCTGTGGGTTAGTCTGCAAGTTAACTAGACTGTCCGTTTATTCTCCCAGTATTTCATTTCAGCCAACGGTGACACTCAGAACACTCGAGATATCTGCATGCCTTCAAGCGGGCTACAAAAGTGACTCCTGCTTGTATTTTCATAGCAATGCATAGATCTTACGAAAACCTGGCAGAGCTCAGCGCCAACAGTGTTCAGGGCTGACTGGATCGGTGCCATAGCAGATTTTACTTCTTCACTCAGATCCAATTTTATGGCTCTGTCTTGTTTCGTTGAGATATAGGCTTACTATGTAGCCCAGGCTGGCCTCAAACTCAGCAGCTTTGAAGGGCAGGCACTAAAGGTATAAACCGCCAAGCCAGACTAACTCTGATCTGTTTCTTACCGAATGCGTTCCATTTCCACTTAGGAACTATCCCTTAAAAGGCAGAAGCCTAGGCTGGAGAACAGTTGTGACTAAACTTCTCAGGGAAGTAACAAGCAGCCCCTACTTCAAACAAGGCACAAGGTGAGGCCAACATTCAACACACATACAAATCTGAACACACACACAGAGAGAGAGAGAGAGAGAGAGAGAGAGAGAGAGAGAGAGAGAGAGAGAGAGAGAGAGAGAAAGAGAGAGTGTCATCTAAGTAACTACAAGATGGAAATTTAATGAAAGTTTTTCTTTTCCTTTCTTTTCATTTTCTTTTCTTTCTTTGTCTTTTGTCTGTTTTTTTTCCTGGGGTTTGTTTGGTTTTTTTGTTTTTGTTTTTGTTTTTGTTTTTGTTTTTGTTTTTGAGAGAGAGGGGGATAGGGTCTCCTGTAGTTCAGGCTGCCCTTGAACTGGCTACATGGTTGAGAATGACATTGAACTCCTACTCACCCTGTCTCTACCTCTAAAGAGCTGGGATTACAGGCCTGTAGCACCACGCCTGTTTTAATGACGTTTTTCGTCACTAAGTGTATGGAATCACACATAGCAAACTCTCGGGGCAGGGAGAGGATTAATTCATAAACCAGACGTGTGGGTGACCCCTGGATCCCAACAACTGAAAAAGAAAGGGCAGGAAGATTGCACAAGGAATCTGAGGAAGCCTGGCCTCTCTGAGGAGACTCTGCCTCTACAATGAATCAATGCAACTAAATGAGTGAACCCCTCCACTGCTGTTTTAAGGTATATAGGGTCTTTTTATATTTTATATTGTATGTTGTTACTCTATGATAGTCCATCCTACATAGTAATACATTTCTCAGGCACAATAGGTACCCCACAGAAGGATGAAAACTCTTTATAAAGGTTGTTAGTATCTCTTAGAATACTAAATAGCCAATGGTAGATTCCTATTAATGTAACATTGAGATTGATTTCCAGGAACTTAGCTGAGACCGTAATGTAGACCAAGGCATGTTTACTTCATAAAAGTAGTAAATTTATTTTATATTTATTTGATTCAGACCTCTGTGCCTTGGTAATGTTAAAGCAATTCTTGGAGCTGGAGAGGATTCATTGGCTGCTCTTGTAGAGAACCCAGGTTCAGTTCCCAGCACCCACAGGCATCTCATAAATGGCTATAACTCCAATTCCCAGGGATCTGGCACTCTCTTCTGGCCTCTTCAGGCACCAGACACACAGGCACAAAGTGCACATACATACATGCAAGCACTCACATACACATAAGTAAGTCTTTTTAAAAATTTTTTCTATGCTTACAATCTTTATATACAAGCTTTGGATCATAAAGATACATTCGAAGCAGGATAATATTCAAAATGTCCTCAGACGCTGCAAATCATTTCCTTATCTCAAAAAAACAGAAACTTTTATAAAATTCCTACAGCAACTTGGTATTTCCCCCCTGCCAACTGCCCACAGTTGAAAAGGATTCTGCATGCGCTAGACATCAAGAATTGAAGGTCCAGGAAATGTGAGGCTAATGGCATAGGAAGTCAACACATGAAACACATTTTTAAATTAAACTAGTGCGATTTCAAAAAAATTAAGTTTAAAGCATTTCTTGGCCCAAGTTCTACCAGTCTGAAGCCAAATTCCACCAAGAATAGCGATCTCACTGAAATCACCTAATTAAGACACACAGAAATCACCGTCTCCACTAGGCTCCTTTCCTCCCTACAAAAAAGAATTTGGCTCACAGCAAATTAGTCAAACTTTTTCCTCAGTTACCTAAAAATATGACCAACTCATTACAGAAATCATTTCAAATTTTATAGTGGTAATAAAATGTTAGCTGCTTTTTGGTGGATATTTTTCTCTCTGGTGTCTAGTTGCGATCTATTTTAATAAGAGATGATTACTATATCAGCTTTACCTGGTAGGTTTCAGTATTCAACCTAAGTCAGTAGTTAATACTTAAGACCTCTCTTCGGTCAATGACAAGGTATGAAGGTTAGTTTTAGTTTCTAGTTGTTAACTCAACATGATCTAGGATGACCTTGGAAGAAAGTCTTGGTAAAGAACTGTCTAGATCAGGTTACTGTGAGGACATGTCTGTCTGTGGAGGATTATCTTGGCTATTTTAACTAAGGTGCTAAGACCTGCCCATTGTTGGCGGCACCATCCCCTGGGCTTGGGTTTGGGTTTGGGCTGTGTAAGAGTGGAATGAGTGAGCTGAATACAAGCATGCCTGCATCTATTCTCTCTGCTCTTGACTGATGTAACTAGCTGCTTCAAGTCCTACTGATTGTAGCCTAGAATTGTGGGATAAAATAAATCCTTCCTTTTTTTTTTTTTAATTAGGGTATTTTATTACAGCAATAGCAAACAAAACTAAGTTGTGTGTGTGTGTGTGTGTGTGTGTGTGTGTGTGTGCTGTCTCATGGGTTGCCACAGACAATTCATTCAGTTAAGATTTTGCATATCTAAATAAGAAACCTAAAATGAATAGACTATCCGTTATCGTCCTATACCTGTACCTTCCCTGAATCATAGAAGCCATAGAGCATTCTTAATTCTTAGACGATGACAGTGATGATCACTAGAAACTATCCAAAATACCTGCCAACCTCAGTGTCCACCACAGTGCACCTGAAAGCCGAGGCCTCTGAGCTGCAGTCAAATACCACCAAAAGTGATGTAGGACTTCCTACGGCTATCAGGTGCCGCCTTTTACAAGGGCACGTTAAGCACTTTACACTTGTGCTCTCAGCACATGGGAGGCTGAGACTGACCTATCAGGGATTCCGTCAGGGAAATGACTTTAACCAAACATATTTTCTCTCATGGTTGGTTGGTTGGTTGGTTGGTTAGTTGGTTGTTGTTGCTGCTTTTTTGATTTGGTTTGGTTTGGTTTGGGGTTTGTTTTTTCCCTTCTCAATATAACTTTTCAAAGAAATGAACTATCTGGACAAATTCCAGAGTTCCCCCATCATGAATTCCTCCAAAGGATGCTCCGCCAGACTGTTCACCAAGACGCCCTACAGTAGCCACAGCAGCCGGAATTAAAGGATATAATGAGTGTTTCTACAGAACCGTTATCTACCTACAACACCTCTTTAAGTCTGACTTCTAACCATGCAGGAAGGATGCCTCTACTAACCCCAGGCCTTCAGTAAGTAAGAAGACCTGAGAATCCACCTGGGCACAATCAGGGGACGGAGGGAGGATCACAGAAACAAATCCATGTGCAGGAAAGTTAGTACCAGGAAACACCAGCTGCCTTTTAATCAGGTCTTTCCTTGTTATAAAGCACATTCATTAAAAAACAAAAAAGCGGGGCTGGGGATTTAGCTCAGCGGTAGAGTTTTTTTACCTAGGAAGCGCAAGGCCCTGGGTTCGGTCCCCAGCTCGAAAAAGAACCAAAAAAAAAAAAAAAAAAAAGCTAAGAAGAAATTCTTCGGGGTTCAGTAAGAACCTGTGATTGCCAGGCACGACATTGTTGTTTGCCGTGAACTATCTCCAAGACACAGAGTTTGCCAAAGTCTTTTCCACAAAAACAACTCTCCAGAGGCCGTCTACATCCGTAATCGAGTAAGTCTGAGCAACCCTGAAAGCTTCATTCATCTCATGGATGTGTGTAATGAGCACCATTATAGAAAACACTCTTAAGACTTGAACCATTAAAACGGCTCAGTCACAACCGACCGTGCATTTCCCCGACGTATCTGGCCACAGCCCTGAGATCTAATAAGACATTTGGGGAATGCTTCATATGACATAGGAAGTAATTTCGCTCCGGCATGAAGAAACATAAATATTCACTGTATCTTGGCACACTGAGTGGCACTGGAATGATAGTGTCTAAACAAAATATTAACACATCTCTCTGGGACCATTTTGCCTTGTTCTGGTTTTGACTTACAATTAAGCTGGTAGAGTCTGTGTACTTGGTATCTGATCTTGTCCTTGTTTTGTGTTTCTAGTATTTTTCTTTCTAAGTATGAAAGGCCAGGAAATACAGTCATTTCTGTTCCTCATTTCAACCCCAATGTTTTTATCAATGAGTCCTAAGTAAGGGCCTCTACGGGTTGAGCAGAGATAAAACAGAGACATGGGTGGGTGAGCTTTGTTGGCGGTGGTTGGTTGCTTGGTTGGTGGGTTTGTTTTGTTTTGTTTTGTTTTGATTTTGTTGTTTGGGTTTTTTTTTTCATTTTGTTTTGTTTTGTCTTTGAAGGTATGGAGAAGTAAACATGGAGTGCAGTCCTGCTAGCTCTGTACAGAGCACTGGTGTGACTCCTGCAGCTTCTAGCAACTTCCCTCCCTGTTAAACTGAACGTGGACCCATTTGTCATCCTCCATTTAGAGGATGGAACTCAGAGTCTTGTGCATGGAAGGAAGGTCCTCTACTACTGTGCCATCTTGTACGGCCCTGTCATCCTGTGTTCAGTACCTCAGCCAGACTCCCTCTCAGGAATACTCAGATAAAACATTCAAAACGTTCATTGCTGGGGTTTCCAAGTGGCCAGCAACAGAAGGCGATAATCCATGTGTTCTCTTATCCTAGAAGATTGTGTCCTGTCCTCTCGTTTTTTTTATTCTGTTCTACCCACCTCTAAATACACCACACATTTGAATGAGTGGATTTGGATTTGCCACTGGGAAGACACAGATGTCTCTATGATCCTAAGATCCACAACCTCAGTGGTACCCATACCAACTACATTATACAAGCTCCTATACATTATACAAGCGGAATGCTAAATTAATCAAACTGTTGTTCGTTGGAGAGATGGCAGTCAATAAACAGAGAAAAGAGAGTCAGTATTCAGAAGCCTGAGATGTTCCAAAAAGGGGTGGATGCAGAAATTGTTTCCAGAAAGCCAAACCAGAAATTTAAGGTTGATGGGAGGAAAATGATGGGGACATTTGAAAGCTGCTGAGCAGGGATCTATGACTCCATATATGCTTACGGAAACACTTAAGGAAACGGGGTCTGGTGGTGCATGCCTGCAATCCCAGCAGGACAGCCCCACGTTCCAGACTAGCCTGTATTATATAGCAAGTTCCAGGCTGGAGTTACAGAGCAAGATTATATCTTTAAAAATAAATTAATAATAATAATAATAATATAATAATTTAAATCAGCTGGTAAAGAAATTGAATGGGTAAGAATATAATAATCAGGACCTTAAAGGACACTAGTGCTAGTAGTCTAAGTTGAGGGCAACAGGGGGATACTGCTGCCAAGAGCAATTCCTAAGTGTGTGTGTGGCCTGGTGGAGGAGTGAGGGGGGTAGGGGGACGTCAGAAAGGGACTTCAGCTGGATCTGTGAAGCCTGAGACTCTTAACTTAGGATTTTGACCAGGAAAAGGCGAGAGAAAGGAGCTTGTTCTAAAGGGGAAATGGTTTGTTTTGACATGCTGAGCTGAGATGGAGACGTCAACCATGCAGGCGGGGCAGACCATTTCAGGAGCTGTGTTTAAGAGGAAACCTGAATTACAGCACAAAAATAAAGTGGGGCTAAGAGGCAGGACAGGTGGCCCGATGGGTAGAGCCCGGTGGTCTGCGTACAGATCCCTGGAAGCCAGTAAAAGCTGAAGGTGGAATCATGTGTTTGCAATCAATCCCAATACTCCATGGGAGAGACAGCAGGTAGAGAAAGGACAGCCAGCCTGGTGTATACACTGGAAAAGCAGCTAAGAGACACTGTCTCAAGGAGGGTGGGGTGTGAGAACCAAACAGCTAGAGGTTGTCCTCTGACAACCCACACATGCACCCCAGCACACAAGCTCCTTCCCATGAGAACTTGGGCATAGCACGAAACAACACACACACACACACACACACACACACACACACACACACACACACACACACCTAAATTTCTAAAAATAAGACTTCTCACCAACTGTGGTGACATACACCTCTAATCTAGGCACTGGAGGAGGCTAAACCAGGAGAATTCCTAGTTAAAGACCTAGCCTATTAAATAGAAATAATTATTATCCTATTTCCTACCGGTGTTCACTGAGGTACAGAAAAACAGTGTGAAATAAAAGTATCTCGTTGTCAATACTTGCCTAAAATAAACTGACTAAATCGGTGGTCTTTATCTTAAGGCAAGATTCACCTATTAAAGCACAAGCCACAGGAAGGCAAATCGGGGTACAAAATTTAAAAAATATTTTCAGGATTGATGAAAATTTCTCTTAAGTTTTTTTTTCCCCTCAGTGCTGAGGCGTAATGATCGGGAACTTAGATGGATTAGTCAAATATTTGCCTAAACATTCCAGGGCCAAGGTACATAATTTTCCAACTATTACGCTGTGCACTGTGCCCAGGCACATCTCTTGCCAACCGTAGATTTTTCAATACTGACCCTGGAAAACATCCCTTAGCAATCCCTCCCTGTCCCCAAATATTCCCAACAACTCTGGTCAGGCCAGTTGAACCAATTCCCCTAAACCTTACATAAACATTGACTTGGACTGAACTATAGACCTACTGTCTTGTGCAAAGCTAACCTATTTTAAGTTGCCCTACCCTCAATTTCTTTAGTTATAATGTAAAGCAGCAAAATGCCTACTTTTCTTCAATGTAAACACGGAAGGTGAAAGAAGAGAGGTAGGCGCTCTGCTGAGACTATGTTCAGCAAAATAAGTATCGTGAACAGTATAGCCTTAATCCACAAAATAAAGGTTAAATATCCTAACTATATACACTTTAATAAAGCCTTATTCATGCAAAACCACCGGTTACTATACGGCAGTGGCTTGAGATTTCAATTAATAATGAATTGTTTTCTAGACAACTTACACAAGACGGAGCAGCTGGATGGGAGGGGGCGTCAGCGCCACTGCGGTCTCTACTAAGTCAGGGTTCTCTACGTACCTGCCCCACTTTGAACTTGCAGAAATGCCCCTGCCTCTTCTTCCCAAGTGCTAGGGTTGCAGATGTACATTACTGTGCCCAGCTGGGCAGCTATGACTTAAGAGTTGTAGCTCAGGAGTAGAGCATTTGTTTTGCATGCAAAAGGGACATGGGTTCAAACCCCAGTGCTGGGGGTTCAGGTCCCCATTTACTTACTCAGTTTCCTTCACACTCCCCTTCTCCAGACATTCCAGCATCCCAGGCAGCATTCACACTTTAAGGAAGACATTTTTAAGAAGCTGTGTTTTCTTTCTTTCTTTCCTTCTTTCTTTCTTTCTTTCTTTTTTTTTTTTTTTGAGACTAACTAATGTAATATTAAAAGATGGTAAGCAAGCCCCTGCTGCCAAAAGAAATATGTTAATGTTCTATTTTTAAAAAGTGATCGTTCTTCTGACATCTTGAGGGGCATTTGACGGTTCGAATAACTGTGTATTCCAGGATTTCTGTATTGAGCATTTATGCCCTTTCTGAACAGTAGAAATGGAACCTTTTAACAAGGATTAGATTACCTCTGTCACCCTTCGGATTCAGATTCCCTAACCCATGTGCTTATACACTCTCCTTTTCCGGGAAGTCCAGGACTGGCCAGAGCAGTGGGTAAAGTCATCTGCTGCTAACCCTGGCAACCTCCTCTATGCTCAGAACCTGTGTGACAGAAGGAAAGAGTTGACTCCCAAAAGTGGTCCTCTGACCTCCACACTTGGGTCACATCATGTTCATGGAATGAACACACCCCACCGCGCGCACACACACACACACACACACACACACACACACACACACACACACATCCACACACTATCTACAATCTATGAAAAGGCTACATACTTTGCTACCAATGAAATCCAAAGAAAACAAATGCCCTTTTGCAATCGGATAGCCTGTCTCTCCCTAAAGCCACCCATGTGTATGAAATTAACACTCTGGGAACTTGGGTGGGCTCAGACCTTCTTAAAAATTGGTTTGGAGACAAGAATCTTGCATTTTTTTTAATTGGACTAACTACTTTTAAGAGTTGAAATTTCTAGTCTACCAAATAACTAGAATCTTATCTTAAATGAGGGCACTGTGAGTCTGTCTGCCTCCCTCAACCCACCCAAAGCAATTTGAATATAAGAGACAGAAAACAGAAGTTGTAACGTGGCCAGGCAACTTTTGTCATGTCAGAATCATACGCAATTATATTACATGTGGCATTGCCAGAGTAATGGCTCTCTCAAGTGTTCAAGAATCTCCATATTTGGTCATCTAAGTTAGAGAATCCCTTCGTGCCTGCCAGAGTTTTTTTAGCATTCATATCATAATTGTTAAAACATCTAATTAAGGAGAAAAAATGGTGTACGAGACAGTGCTTGAGGTGCAAGGGAAACCACAGTGAACAGGTCAAAGCTCCTTCTCTAAAACGCTGACAAAGAAATGTAAGCAAGCAATTAATTAGAAGGCAGCCCCTGATGTGGGTCGTTTTAACCTAAGCTTTCCTCTTTATAATAATGCAAAGCCAATATACACTCAGCAGATTAGCCCTAGGATATCAGATACACTCGTGATGCTCAGTGAGTTCCACTCGGCCCTTCCATCATGAGGGAAAACCCCATCGTACTGCGTTGGTAAACCAGGATGCTGGGTAGGTTAGACATCACAGATGCACACGAACCTTCTGCAATCTCACCGTACTGTGGGCGGATGAAGAGGAAGCCCTTCATACATATAGTATGCATCTGTGTATTATGACACGGCTTTAGAAACATCTAGCAGAATCCTAGAGGGAGTGGTTCCAGGGGAAGATCTCCGACATGAAAATGTTGTCTTGGCGAGCATCAACAATGAAGAATGCTTAGGGATTCTAAGGCAAAAGGGAGGCAGGGCAGGGTATGAGAAGGAAGGACCCGGCAGACCATGCTGGGAAACAGGGGGTGGCAGACACTCCAAGGGGTTCTGCTACTATTGCACAATGCTCCGGAGCATTTCCCTCGGTAAGGAACTGTGCCCCAAAGATGTCAGTCCACTCATGACGGTGTATGTCATGAAGGAAGGTTACCCATAAGCTCAGGCTGCACATGGACAGGCAAATGCACAGCTTCTGCTGGGTACTACACTTCAAACTTCATAATTTCTGATATAAATACTAGATATTTTTAATGATGGAGTTTCAATACATATGCCAGACTGGCCTGAAACATAATTTTTGAAATTCAGACTCCCAGGTGTTGGTATTTTAGGGATATGGTACACTCGTTTTAAATATTACAATCCTTAAGATGCCGTCATGCTTTTCGACTGGGAATGCCTCCATTTAACGGACAGGTCATTACGTCTGTATCCTTTGTACATTACATGTATCCTTTCTAAAGGAAAAACATTAGTACTATGTTCTAACCGTGACCTCTCAGCAAGCACCGGTGACCCAAGGTTGTGATGCCACCCCACTCTGGAAGCTGAGGTGGGAATATCACAAGGGCCAGACTAGATAGGGCAATAGCATGAGTTCAAGTCTAGCCTGCGGAGTGAAAAGACTAATACAGGGAGTCAAAAGAAGGGGAGGAATGCAGACTAGGGGTGGGATGCTTGTAGAACACGGAGATGCTGTGTTCAGTCCCTCAGACTACACACCAAAGAGAATGTGACTGCTCAGAAGAATATAATCCAGTCTCTGGGTGTGTGCATTTTATACAAATATAATAAAAACGCTAAGAGCATAAACTAATACACTAAGAGAAGTCAGAGAAACTCCACGTTGTTTCCCTTCTTTTTTGCGTGCTTTGTTAGCTAAACACTTTAACTTGTCTTTTCTGCACCCTGTGAACACATCCACGCACATACGTGTGCGTACACACCTGCTCAGGCACAAGCCATGGGATCCCAGTCTAGACCGAGGGACACTTTCAGGGGACTGGTGGCTCCACAGACTTAACTCAGCTCATCGTTGGGTGACAGACGTCTTTACCAGCTTTGTCATTTCTCCAGCCCCTTCGAACCTTCTAACAACCAGAGGTCTTTATGTTTGTTTACAACATAATTATGTTTTATTTGTCACAATCTTTCCATGGTTAAAAGCTCAGGGAATCCCACAGCAATCTGCAGTCAGACAGTCGGGGCAACCGTGTCCTTGGTTCTGGCCTAAACTTATTATAATAACCTCTGGCCCCAAAGATTTAGTCAGTTTCCCTATCTCCTTGTTATCTGGTGCAGCGCCTTTCATCCCTTTGCTTCTTCTGGCACTAACTCCCTGTCTGACCACAGGCAAGATGCAAAATCAGAGCGCCTGTCCTTTGAGGTTTTAAGGAATGTCCTGCTACTTCGCCTAGGAAAAAGAAAATGCCAGAAGGTCGGAAGCATGACAAAGTGTAAGGGGGAAAATATGCCTTTTTGCATGAACTCTAAACTGTGGAGAGTTGAGGTCTGTTCTTAGCAAACACGGGAAATCAAGCAGCACTGGGGTCCAGGGTGGGAATAGGGGTTGTGAAAATACACTTTATGTATTGTGCAAATGTTAAGTGGAGGTAGCTGCCAGGAAGAGCAAAGTTCACAATATTTAACATCTTTTCCCAACCAACAGACATTACACATCGCAAGTGTCTGTACAGCTCTGTTGTCTGGTGTGTGTATTGGTGTGAACCTGCTCGCATCCTCAAGAGGGTCAAGCAGCCTCGGTACGGGAAGCAGCATGGGCCTCAGCACTGTGGCAGAACAGGGGATTCACACTTTGGCTCTCCTCAGTTAACCTCATAGATGGAACCTTGCCACCTGGGTTGAAGTGTCTCTGAGCCTCAACACACCCGAAAGTGAGGAGAGGAACTGCGTGTACTTTTCCCAGCTTTAATCCAACCATTTCCTCTTCCTCACCCCTCAGCTCAGTCCACCAAGGCAGGATACCTAATATTAACCAGTACTTTGCCCCTGTGTATAAGGCCGATACTTAGGCCGAGCCATCAAATTATCTTGCTGCATTTCCACTGATCAACAAACACAGTAAAGTTTAACCAAGCAAACATGAAAGTTCAGTATTCTTTCTTTTAGTAGCAATATGAATAATTGCCTTTTATAATGTTTGGGACATATAAGTCATTCTTAGAAAGTGTAAGATATTAAATGGTATGTTAAATTTTATTGACAACTTGGATTGAAAATTATTTCTAATGGTTTAAATGAAAATAGCAGCTAAAATCAATTCATGTTCTACTCTCTGTAGAAGACTTCCTTCGATGGTGAAGTCCAATCTACTTGCCATGACAACACTAATCTGACACTGTAAGTTGGTAGGCACATTAAATCAAGACACAGCTGGTGTACTTGGTCATGTCTGTAACTCCAACACTCAGGGGGGCAGAGGCAGGACAAACAGACGGTCCAAAGCCACAGTGTTCTTTACTGTGAATCCCAGGCCAGTGGGAATTCAGTGGGACTGTATCAAAATCAATTTTAAAAATAAATAAATGAATAAAAATCCAACAAGAATATTTTAATTTTAAACACCTGATCATCATGTCAGGTTGGGAAGTGGACAATAACTGTGGGTCTCCAACATGGATAATGAAAGCAATATATTTTTGAGAAAAAGCTCTGCCCCACAACACAAATATACCGTCCTATTATCCGGTATTAAATGATTTTGTATTTGTTGCGCTGTAGAACAAGCCTCAGAGAAAACAAGGCAATCACAGAGCTCTACCAATTTTCTTTCCATATTATGCACACAAGCTCCAGATATTTAAATAGGCACGACAGAAAAACACTACCGTCTAATAGAATGACATAGCAAAGGAAACACTTCTCACTTTAAAAGTAGTTATGGTACTTGTTCCTACAGGTAAAACTGATGTTATATTAATTAGTTAATAATTCATCTCAACACCTTAGACGTGATCCTGGAGACATTCATAACTTCTCCACCTCCAGCTACTGAAGTCTAGCTTAGGAACAGTTAATAAAAAAATCTTAACTGCAGTATCTAACAGATGTAAGAGATTAAAGCCATAGTATGCCCCTCCTGGTACAGACACTGAGACCACAAGTGTCTTACCAGAAACTGGAGCACCTGGAAAGCTAAGGCAGGAGGACTACCTTGAGTTGTAGGCCAGGCTAGGCTACAGAGGAAAGACACACACACACACACACACACACACACACACACACACACACACACACACCTATCAAACTCAAAGAAAAGCCCACTTGGGGTGTTCCTGTCCCCACAATCCACTAAAGGAAGGTGACAAACTGACTCCACCTGACTGCCTAGGAATGATTTCAATTGTCACAAAGAATGTTTTAGCCCTTATAGTTATCCAAGAGGACATTAGTCAAATGATAATGTCCTTTGGATATTAAGTGTAAGAGCAGCGTTAATTTAATCAAACATCCTCTAATTTAATTTGATCCATAATTACAAAAATGATGGCACTCTCAGAAATTAGGAAATAATATAATTTATTCTTTCCCCAAAAGGCAATGAAGCTTAATAATTCACTGATACATGCTCAACCAGTCCATCAACGTTAGGTCAATCTTGGGCCCGAGGGTGACTTTATTTGGATATAGGATAACCATTCCAAATTTTTATTTTGAGATAAATGGAGCACCATAAATTCTAAGTATTTTAAAGGTACACGTAAGTATCATACTTTTAAAGAAATATTTACGGAGCAGAGCTTCTTTGCAATTTCTATATTCATAAATGTTTCCATTAGCTAAGAGATATTTTGGAATGTGGTCAAGCTATTTGAATGTCGACTCCTAACAACAGAACTAGACTGAGGAGCCTCCATAGACGAAGTCAGTAGCTGCAGCTCTTCTAAAGCAGCATAAAGAAAACCCAAACCACAAAAATGAAGAGAGCAAGGTGTGTTTACACAGAAACTTTTAATGCAAATTCTACTTCCTCCTTTCAAAATTGGCTTTGCGCTGCATCGAAGCCCTGACAATTTACTACTAAAATATGCATCTCTCATTCTTCCCTCAAAGAAAAAGCCATCCACTCCAGCTACATATATAACTCTCCAAAATATTTTCTACAACTAAATGCGAAAACCAAAATAGCCACTCCTTTGCGGAGGAAAAAAAAAAAAAAAGAAAGAAAGAAAACGTCTGGAGAACTGGGAGACCACATGTTTATGCCAACCTTCAGGAAAATGGAAACACACACATTGGCAGAATAACCACTGGCGATCAAACTATTTTGTGGCATTTTATGTCTTTCACGTATTCTACTCCATGCTCAATATACCAATTTTGCACCGAGTCGCCTGTGTCAAATCCAGAACGCCTAAACAGCAATCTACTCCTGAAGCAGAACAGTTTCTTAGTATGAAGAGTTCTGCTCATCCTCTGTAGCTTAGCTTTAGAAAGAAAGAAAAAACTTCAAACATATTTATTTTCCCTCTGCTATAGAAGAGGAATGCAGCTAGATAGCAGTCCCAAGATTTAAACAAACAAGCAAAATACCCAAACACGGAAGACGCTAGAACAAAGGAAACACAGCCTTGTGAACAGGAAATGAAGCAACTCTATACACATAAATACCTTTTGGGGCCGCCAACGTAGGTGAAAGTAAAGGTGGAGTCTGAATATCTGAAATCTGAAACGGAAAGTCTTGTTATAAGCCACCCCGATGGATTGTTTTTAACCCCAATTCTGTCTTGAACCTGCTATTTCATGTGAGCCCGGGAGGCCTGATGGGGAGGGAAGCAAAGGCTGGAAAACTAGGGTCGGCCAGCAGGGCGGTGCAGAAGGGGATGCGGAGCACCCCGCGGGGTGCAGCGGGAGGCCGCCCCCCGCAACAAGTGCCGGGTGCCATGGCAACAGCGGGAATTTCCCAGGCAGGCAGCCGGAAGCAGCCCCTGCCAGGCTTCGGGCTGCGAAGCCCAAACTGCCCTCGGCCTTGGAGGTGGGGGGGTAAAGATGGACGCAAAGCGACCCCCAGGCTGGGCCTGCGTAGCTCAGGAACCCCGGGAATCCATCCCTTCCCCGGGGCGGTGTCCTGCACGCTCGCCCAGGAGCGGGTGCAGCCGAGGGGGCGGGAGCTCGGCCCTGCGCTGCCTTCTCCGGGGGCCTCGGCGCCTGGCGGGAGCAGCGCCGCGCAGCGCAGCGCAGCCGGTCCCTTCCCGGCCGCCGCCGCTCGGCCGATGGCGCAAAGCCGCCGGGCTCTAGCCTGCTCCGTTCAGCCGCGGCTGCCGGAATCGGGAGGCAAAGCTCGGATGCTCCGGCCACCGCCGATGGCTGGAATCCAGCGCCCGGCCCCTCCGCTCTGATCGCGCGGGTCCTGCACCCGGAGACTGCCCTGGCCTGGTGGGTTGTTTTTTTGGGGGGGTGGGGGGGAGTAGGCTCGTGCCCCTCTCCCCTTGGGGCTCCAGCTCATGCCTGCAGCTGTTTCCAAATGCACCCGGAACGGGGACTTGCCGCCCCACACCCCCAGCTACACGCGTCTCGGTCAGAAATCTGGGCACTGGGGTGGTCAGATGGGAGACTGGCTCCAGGTCCCAGGATCCGAGAGGCAAGAACTCACCTGCAAACAGGCAGTCTTTCTCTGCTCTGGACTTCTGGATCACGACGTCGATATCCTTCTGAATTCTCTCTTGCCTTGAACACATCCCCATTAAATAAATCCCTGGAAAAGAAGCAGCCGCTATTTCCACCCCACCCCACCCCCCTCGCACGCTTCCAGCTTTCGTAAATATTCAGTTAAAAATGAAACCTCTGGCCGAGGCAGGGGCTGAAGGCGAAGTGGTTTCGGAAGTGATCCCGGGTGAGAGAGGAGGAGGAGGAGGTGGAGGAGGAGGAGGAGGAGGAGGAGGGGGAGGTCGGCTTTGCATTCCCAGATGTGACCGCCCAGCTGCTGCTCGCCGCTGCTGGATTCCAATTTCCTCCTGTTCTGACAATGGATGGTGATGACACTGAGTCTCACTTTCTCCCTCCCCCGCCCGGACTGACGGCCGTAGGGAACCGAGGGGCCCGAAGGGGGCCGGGGACCGCTGGAGAGCGATCGGCAGCCGTGGAGCGGCAGGCGCCGGCGAGGGGCGAGCCCCGCTCCGACTCACGCGCGCACACCCCTCGCGGCCCGCACGCCGGCCTTCCCACACCGCGCACACTCGCGCCCGCGGGCGGCGGCCGTGCCCAGGCTGCTGCAGCGCCGCCCGCCAGCCGCAGACCCTCCCGCACCCGCCGCGGGTCACCGGGCCCGGCTGCGCGCCGCTGGGGCTTTAATAGTATCCGCCATCCGCGCAGGCTGGATTTCCCCACCCCCGACTGCCACTCGCGCCGGGAGCTGAGTGACAGTGTAGGTAGTGAAGACTCCCTGGAGCTCCCAGCCTCTCCCGCACCACCACCCCCCCTTTCCACCACTTTTATGAATTCGACTCCACTTTCAGAAGGAATTATGAGTCATATGGAAACCCAAGCCGGAGTGGCTGGGAGGGAGAAAGGGGAAAAGAAAAAAACCTTTACGAATTAAAAATAAATAAAGTGAACAAGTCTTTCCTTGTAATCACATCAAGCAAAGGGAGAAAGCATGGAGATCACCCCAGGACTCTCCCATTTGCTTAATGCCTTGATTTTTGGTGGTGGTGGTGGTGGTGGTAGTAGTGAGGGTTGTTTTCTTTTGCTTTTGCTTCTTGGTTTTTGTTGCTCGAGGTTGAAGTTCAACCTCTTTGAGGAGCTCTTTAGAAAATGAAGCTCTTTCTGAGAGACTCCAAAAACTCCCATGTTCTTCCCCTTCCCCACAGCTCTGTTCATAAGAAATTGGCCCAAGGGGACTCCCTAGGTGAGGGATACTTGGTTTGGGACTTACTTTTCAAAAGCCACTCTTCTGTGGACTAAGTCGAGGGAAAGTTTCTCTGGCCCTGTTACCTTGAGCTGGAAAACCATACTGCTGAGATCCTCTCCTTTACTGAACCTGAACCTAGTTCCACCAAGTACTTTTCTTTAGCATCTTTACGAAGAAGTTTCCCCTGGCACACCATAGGTATATTGTTCTGCATTCTAAGACCAACCAGTGTCTGGACTATAGGAGATGTTACCAATCATGTGGTCCGAACCTTTTGATCTTCCGGGATAGGAATAGTGAGTGAGTGGGGGAAGTTTTTCCTGTCCTAGCAAGCCTGAGTGAGTGCCTGGGGGGCCTGAGGACTGGGCAGATAAACCTAGAGGAGTATTATATAGTTTCAAACCCTTTACAGTGCAGAGACTTACTTCGGGAGACACTGTGGGGAGGAGGACTTACTGTGGGGTTGGAGGCTTACAGTATAACTCCAGCCTTTTAAACATCTGTGTTCTCACACTTGTCCTTTTGTCATCCTCAGTTTCCCACAGCCTTTAGTGACAACAGAAGACAGCATAGCATGCCACAGCAGTTAGGTGGGGCTTTCCAGGGTAAAGCTTGCCTCATAGGCCTTGGACACAGTGATCCTTAGCCTGACTACAGTGACAAGTGGCACTCATTGGAGGCCTAGAGTTGCTCAGACCCTTATCCCTTGAAGCTTGACCACACTCAGGAACTCATCCACAGACCACCCAAGGTCTTCAGTTTCCCTTCACTGTCTGGCTTGGAAGGACTTCACTGAAGGTTAATGTTGTCGTAAAGTGAGCCAAAAAAATAAATAAATAAAATAAAATAACCTGATTATATAGCCAAGGGGGTAAAACCATTGGTAATAGCATATAAACCAATCCTGGCAGGTCCTCATACAGGACCATGTGGGCACCAATCACAGGCCCGATGGATCACTAGGGAAACTAGTCTCCATCTGGTAGTGGGTGGAGAAGGCTTCAAGGTTACCTAGAGTTTACCAAGGCACACGGTGGCAAAAGATCCAGTGCTAGCAATGGGAAGCCTCAGCTCTGAGACAGCGAGGTGAAAAGTTGGAAGTTATGCTTCAGTAGCTGACTTGCTTCTTCCGTCGTCCCAGAGTCAAGAAGCAGTGGTGGTTGCAGTAAAGGCTTCAGAGGAGTGTTCTTATACACTACTCATGCTACAAATCGGACTTTCTTGTGGTTTATTTTGTCTGACTTCTTTTTTAAAAAGACAGGACTTCCCTATGTAGCCCTGACCAGCCTGGAAACTCACTTTGTAGACCAGACTAAGCCACCACGCCCAACTCCTATGGTTTTGGGTTTTTGTTGTTGTTGTTTCCTTTTTAATTTCTTTTTTTATTTTCTTTGCCTTTGTTTGTTTGGTTTGGTTTGGTTTAAAGCTAAACTCGCTTTGGCCGTGCCCCTTGAGGTGTGACACGTTTAAACATCTGGAACAGGATGTAGCAAAGCCAGCATCTATTCCAAATAATTGTTTTTATAAAATCTGTATCAAAAGCATAGTGATGTGGTCTAGACTTAAATGAGATAATTCACACTTTGGCCTGCATCCGGGATCACCTCTTTACCTTGCCCTTTCTCTGCCTCCTTGTTTTAGTTTTTATTTTGTGCACCTGTACCTGTTTGGAGGCCAGAAGGTACCATTGCCACCCTTGGAGCTGGAGCTCCAGGCTGCTGGGAGTCACCTGGTGTAGGTGCTGGGAGCTGAAGTCTGGTCCTCTCAAAGAGCAGTGCTCACTCTTAAGCTGGGAGCCATCGCTCTAGCCCCCTTTCATTGTGCTCAGTCCTCTTCACTAAGGTCTTTTTCCTCCTTGGATAGGTCTCTCCCTAGGTTATAATCCAGGCTAGATTGAAGCTCTCAGCCATGCCTTGCCTCAGCCTTCCAAGTGCTAGTATTTACAGACCAGCACTACCCCACCAGCCTCTCCTTCTTTCTTCGGTTTGTTTTATGGACACTGTGTTTACTAAGCAAGTACTCTATCCCTAAATTATAACACCACTTGTTTTCGATTCCAAAAAGTCTCAATGTTCTTATCCAAAGAAGAAAGGCTCCTGTCCCTTAACAGTTCCAGGAGAGAAGTGAGATGAATCTATACATGCAGAAATAACATGATTTAGTAGAAATGTATTCATCTCTCCTATGTACAACCGAATAATTCCTCATTTTCCTACCAGCACACAGAGTGATTTTTTTTTTCAACCATATCATTTGGGTGAATCTGCTACAAGTAACTTGTAATTCCCAGAACAGAGATATTCTCTAGTTCGCAACGGTGAGGCCCATGTGTCTGCCACTCTCTGGAAATCCTGAAAGTAAACCGAGGGAGCTGCGGGGCAAGCACCTGTCTCAATGCATTGCCCACCCACTTCCTGGTAGTTACAGTGTAGCCTTGCCTTCCGGAAGTCTCATTCCCAGGCATCATATGTGTCAGGAGCCATCTGGTTGCATGGTAGACCTCTGACTGGAACCAGAAATGAGTAGATGGGATTTGTTGGCTCAAGGAGTTGGGAAGCATGCCTGGGCGACATACCAGATTAAAGAAGAACAAGAGAAACCAGGCCCTTCAGAAGAACAAGAGAAACCAGGCCCTTCAGGAACTGAACTGGAAGTTGGGTTTCTTCAGGATTCCCTTCCTATTTCTGTTGCTCAACATCATTTCTTTTAAATAATGAGGAACTGTTTTCTCTGCTCATTTCTCACAGGTACCATTTGAACACAGTGGGGAAGGATTGATCAGCCCACTTCAAGTCAAGGGCCCATTCTCCTGGGCAGGCAGCCAACGTTGGGTAGCAGATGAAGGGACAGTGATGATGTATGCTAAATCTAGAGTCTAGTGCCCATTCACGTGCTTAGAGGCCATGTGCATATAGGGAGAGTATAACACAACACCGATGCTAGTATGAAAAAAAAAAGTCATCTCAGCCAGGTATAGAGTTGCTTGCTAGCATTGGGAGGTTGCAGTTGAAGACATGCACGTTTGAGGCTTGGCTGGGTGGAGCCAGCCTGGGCTACGTGTTGAGTTCCAGGCCAGCCTGGCTAGAGAGTGAGAACCCGATTCTAAATAATCAACAACCACCAAGCTACAAAAAGACAAAATCAAAGTGACGCGGCGAGCCAACTGACTCTATTTCTCAAGACCGCACCTAGGATAATACGGGTCTATGGGAAGTGAATCATATCAGAGAAATAATGTCTTCAGTATGCCTGGTTTGATCACAGCGTGACACTTCCAGGGACAGACTGTCCGTTAACTGGTGCGTGTCCTTTGGGCTTGCCCCAGTAACAGTGCCTAATACATTTACTATTTGGCTTCCCTTTTTAAGAGGCTCTGAGCCTGAGTGATTTGCTCCGTTCAACAGCCTTTCTGCTCTATTTCAGCCGACGTGTGAAACGCGGCCCACGTTCAGCAAATATTTGTTAAGAGATGGGGGATTGTAGCATTCCATGGAGCGAAATGAAAACGGAAGAGCATAGAGTTTGGAGTGGTGAAGACAAATTCTGGAATGCTGGAGACGCGGAGTGTAGAAAGGAAACAGGAGTAGAGACAGTGCAGAACGGTGCTGCAGGGAGTGGAATAATTCGGATGCAGTGTGGCGTTGTGTTTGGCACCGCTGAACTTTCAAATCCACCTGTGCACTTCTTTTCCAACCCCACATTCAGGGATTTCATATTAGCTCCTTGAAATTAGCTATGGTCAGGGTATTCTACCACAGAGGTTGGAATCACCACATGGTGGGTCTTTTTCCTTTTCACCAGAAAGTTGAATATTAATCATTTGTTGTGCAACTACATGGAAACATGAGAGGAACAGGGCTTTGGCTACCAATGATCCATAGAATGTAGAACCCCAGGAACAAAGAGATTAAAGATGGCTGCAAGTTCAACGCAAATAGATTCTATAGAGAGGGTTCCAGGCCAGCCCAAACTGCAAACCAGGACTGTACACACCTACTTCTATTCCATAGAAATATTGTGAAAGAGAAAATGCATAATAAAACTTGCTCATCCCTGCAGGCTTTGCATGGCAACATTGGCAGAATGTGGCATGAACAACTGCCCTATATTAGAGGCTTGCAGTTCTAAGGAAGTTATAGTCTGTCCAAGGATATCAATCTTAGCCTACATCAAAGACTGGCACTGTGCCTGGCCCGATCTCAACTGCATTCCGACAGTACCAGGTGTGTCCACGGCAGTGGTAGAGCTTTAAATCCAAGCCAGTAGTTCATCTATCCCACATGGTACAAATCTACTTCCTCATGCCACTTGGCACATCAGCCTCCTGAAATGTTGACATTAGCAAACTTCCAACAAAAAGGTTGCCAACCCTAACATATTTTTCTTTACTGTCTAGGTTGTTTTAGGTGCGGGGCTGCCTAATAGCAGAAGTATAAACTAGACAGGATTTTATATTGTCTCCCAATCTATCTCACACACATTCTCTCTCTCTCTTGCATTGCCAGGCTCTCTCTACAAAACCCTCTCTCTCTCTGTAATGTCCTTTGACTGGACCTCTCTCTCTCTCCCTCTCTCTCTCCCCCTCTCTCTCTCTCTCTCCTCTCTCCCCTTGTCTGTCTCTGTCTCTCTCTGTGTGTCTGAAAAAGAAAGAAGGAAGAATAGTTGATGACGTGTATCAGTTGGTAGACACTGACCAATGCTGCAGTTCCAGTGTGTGAGACACAGAAGCATGGAACTCTGAATTTCAAGGCTATCCTCAGCTACAAGCAAGTTTGGAGCTAGCCTGAGGTACTGAAACCTTGCTTCAAAAACAGCAAAGAGAGGAATGAGGAGGGGAGAGACTGGGAGTATAACTTAGTGGTTGAAATAAGGTAAAAACAACAAAGGTTGGGTTATGAAATATGTTAGGGTTAAAGTTATTGTAAACACTGGGTATGAGATAACCAAACTGACTAGATAAGGGAAATGGCAAGGCTCTGAGCCAATGTTGGTAGGCTGGCTGACTGGTTCCTGCACCTTGAGGAACACACACAAGGCATTGTTGTTTTCTTTATAATTCTAATTTAATTCTAATTATAATCCTTTGTTTCCTAATCAAGCCAACTGTAACCAACTAACCTTCACTTCTGAAAAGCTTCCCCCTATTTCAGGAAAGAGAATTACTCAGATCACACCACAGACAAGGCGTATTAGAGATAACCATAACAACAGTGGCTACACATTGAGGCCTGTGGTAGGAGTTAGCTCCGTGGCAAAACTACACACGAGTCACATAAAAACAAAATCAAAAAGTATAGGGTAATTAACAATTGGTAGACCCCACCGTGGGTTAAGTTGGGGAGAAAACATTAATGTACACATGACTAGCAATGCCAGTCTACAGTAATGGCCAGCAGGTAGCCATGATCGACAGGCATTAAAGACAAATCCAAAATGGACAGGGAGGGTCTTGGAGGCATGACCAATCCCCTACTTGAACATGAAGAGTACCTTATCTTTGTGACTGGGCCTGGGGGACATGCATAGATCACGTGGACCTTCATTCCTCTCAACCAGTGTGATGCTCAGAGAATTAACCAATATCAACATAAATTACCCAGTCTTTATCCAAGTTTCTGCCATAAGTCCTATAAAAAGCCCTTAGACAAATAGTGTTGGTTTTTTCCCCGTCTCTTGGGGCCCCTCCACAGCAAGGCTGGCTTTCAGAGCCATGCTTCCTCGGTAGATGCTTAAGCTTTCCCCTGTATGCTTTCTGTCTATAATAAAAACTCCTGTTCCAACGCCTCCTTCCTCTACCCTTGAATTTCAAGTTTTCAAATTCTCAGGACAAGGACCGAGAGCAGAGGCAGCGACTCAGCTGAAGATCTGTGTGACCTTGATTGGGATGTGCCTAACTCCAGAGTTGCCCATGCCTCAGATGACCCTTCCTTCTCAAGGATAGGCACACCCACCTGTGCACAAGCGCGTGCATGCACACACACACACACACACACACACACACACACACACGCATGCACGCACCCTGGTTTCAGTAGAGAAGCAAGCATGTGAGAAGTTCTGTGCTGGAAAAACTTGCCTTTGAGCAGGAAGCATTGCCTCTGAAAAGTCAGCTTTATAGAAAGAAACTGTAGAACGTTACCTGCAGCAGCAAGAGTCTCTTTGTATGAACCAAGGAAGACATAGGAGCATTCTCTTCAGAGTAATGTCGTTGTGCAAGTTTCATTATTGTGAAAGTGTAGATACGCTATGGTCCAGATCCTACAAAGTTGTTTGGCATCAGAGCAGTCCAAGTGCCTGCTTCCTCTTTCCCTGGTTTCAGATACCTAACAGCAGCTTGTCCAAAGCCTGACTTTCTTGCTATCTTTGGCCTTTCCGTTTTCCTGTGTAGAGAATACCCCATATTTAAATGTATTGCTCCAAACGGTTTTCTTGAGGCCTACCTTAAAAACATTATGTATAGTTAGTGTCAGATGACCTTGAATTCCCTGATCCTCCTGCCTTTCTCTCTAATTTGATAAAACCACAAGAGTACCTCACCATGCCTGATTTGTTAACTTCCTCTAGTTTATGAAGGAAGTTGGTAATGAAAGAGGAATTAGAGCTAATATCGTTACTGTCATCACTGACAGAAAAATCGGTTATAGAATAATCTGTTGACATTAAAAGCTATTAAAAACATGGGTTTTCAAAGACTATACATGGGCTGACCCTGGACTCCAACTGCATACGTAGCAATGAATAGCCTAGTAAGGGCACCAGTGGAAGCGGAAGCCCTTGGTCCTGCCAAGACTGAACCCCCAGTGAATGTGATTGTTGTGGGGAGGGCGGTAAGGGGGGGAGGATGGGGAGGGGAACACCCATATAGAAGGGGAGGAGGAGGGGTTAGGGGGATGTTGGCCCGGGAATAACAATCGAAATGTAAATAAGAAATACTCAAGTTAATAAAGATGGAAAAAATGGGTTTTTTTTTGTTGTCATTCCTTCATTTTGTTTTGTTTTGTGTTTTAATGGGGAGAGAACTGAGATAGGATGTCACTTTGTAGAATAGGATGACCCAGAACTCACTATGTTAACTAGGCTGGCTTTGAAATCATGGCGGTCAGGTCTGGAGAGGTGGATCAGTGCTTACGAGTATGTACTGCTCCTACAGAGGACTCGAGCTTGGTTCCTCTACCCTTGAATTTCATGTTTTCAAATTCTCAAGACATTGGAGGCTCACAACTGCCTGTGATTCCAGCTCTAGAGGATCTGAGGCCCTTTTCTGAACTCTACACGCATACGTAATTGAAAAACAAATATGTCTTTTAAAAAACAAAATAAAAACCAATCATGGCCACCTGCTAACCTTAGCCTCCTCAGTGCTGTGAGTCGTAGGCCTCATACATCTGCTTCCTCCTCCTCCCCCTCAGCTTCTGGAAGTAAATCACTCATTAAAAAAAAAAGTCATAAGGGAAATATCTGTGAATGAAAATATAATTACATTGCATCAATAGACCATAATCCCTTCAAAAATTTTATAAAACAACTATGCTCAGTTATTTAAAAAACAAAAACAAAATTGAATTGAGCAGATTGCACTACTCTTCCCAAGTCTCCCTGACCATCAGTCTGCGTGAGAGGAAGATGCTGCTCAATTATCCCTCCAGCCTCACAGACAGCGGGGTAGGCATTACAGCCTGGTGACTCTGGGTATACCCGTGAGTGTACCAAACAATAAGTTATATGAAGGTACATGAAGATGACGAAGAAGAAGTAGACGAAGAGGAAGAGGAGAGAAGGAGGAAGAGGAGGAGGGGGAAGACAACGACTGTACTTCAAGAATGCATTTTGGCCTGACTTGGTATCTTGTACTCCTGCCAATATGAGGAGAAAAACAAGACTTAGTGTATGGGATCCCAGGAGAAAGAGCAAGCTACAGAGGGCAAAGTGGGAACCAAGACCAGTCTAGCCGGTCTCAGATCATAGCTGACACTTGAGAGAGGAGCCTGCAACCACCACTGAGTTTAGAAGGGCCTTGTCCCCTAGCACTATTGTAGCAATTGCTGCTGACACCAGCAGTAAAGACAAAAGAAATCGAATGCGGCAGAAAGTCCACAAGACCACGACTGGGACAAACTAGAAAGTCAAGTGTTCTGGAAAGGAAACCCCATAGAGTAATCACTCAAAACAATGTCTCAACACCTTCCTGTTGGCTCTCCTTTTGTCATGCTCAATTTATGTTTAGAAGCTGAAGGGAGAATATTATGAAGTTAGTCTTTATAAAGCCAGATCCATAGAATTGAATACTTGTACGTCATAGTGTGGAGACCGTAGCAAACCCCTGAGGGGCTAATCTCTGAGTGTGGATGTTCTAGGTGTTTGTATGTGAGGGGAGGGGTGTGTGTGTGTGTGTGTGTGTGTGTGTGTGTGTGTGTGTGTGTGTGTGTGTCGGCGTAGCCCTGACTGTAGACCCAGGCTGGACTCAAACTCAGAGATCCACCTGCCTCTGCCTCATGAGTGCTGGGATTATAGGGAGCATATTTCTTAAAATGACACATACATTAGATTTTACTGACTTTTTTTTCCTTCTATTAGAAAGCTTGATTGAACCTCCAGTCTCTGACACACTAGACAAATTCTATTTCACTGAGTTACAGCCCCAGCCCCAGCTGGAAGAATTTTAAAATTTACTTTAAAAGAAGCTAACTGCCCAATTTCCAAATAATCATTTTTTTAAAAGAAAATGATTAATTTTTCCTCCTGATGAGAATTTCAGAACACAGAAAAAGATAAAAATAAAATGAACACTGTTGCACTCCACTAACTTCAACAGTTATTTTACATTTACTGTATTTTCTCCAACTCAAAAAGGAAATCTGCCAGCTCCTGTTTTTGATGCGCGTCAGATGTGCTTAACTGGGTTCGAGCGGAAGCTCTGCAAAGCACAAAAGCCAGCTTTCTAGGGAGCAGGGGTCAACCTCAGGGAATGCTTCTTCCATGTGAGCTACGTCCAATCTCTTGTATCCAGCGGCATTTCAGGGAAATCACTATCTACTGGCAGGTCCAGACACACTGTAACCTCCCGCTAAGGGGGAATCTGATTGGAGGGGAAGTTCGCCCTCCGGAGCAGTTGGGCAACATGCTTGGCAATGCCCAGGAAGGCGGAGGGCAATGACTCAAGGACAGCTCTCTAGGGCCCTGGCTACTGCTTCCTGATTCAAGCCTTTCCTGCAGCCTCTTTTATTTCCCAAGAATCATGAGCTAAACAAACCTCTCTTCTTTTTTTTTTTCCAGTGGGACTGGGGGGAATAGGATCCGCTCATGCTGCACTGAGAGTCTCCAGCATCTTGCCTGTCTCCTGATTTCAGGAGTTACAGACATGCGCCAGGAAGAGAGAAGGCTCCAGATTTGACTCTTCGATTTTATAATCTCTCTTCCCCCCCCTCCTCCCCTCTCCTTTTCATTCCTAACTTAAAGGATTTTAGGTTGTTTTT
Source organism: Rattus rattus (assembly GCF_011064425.1). NCBI lineage: Eukaryota > Metazoa > Chordata > Mammalia > Rodentia > Muridae > Rattus > Rattus rattus. The sequence continues at coordinate 180,582,534 of NC_046156.1, forward strand.
CTTTGTGTGTGTATGTTTTTGTTTAGCATGAGAAGATAGGAAGCGAGTCTAAGAGCAACCCTTCATTTAATACAGCTCCTTGTTTTATGGTGACTTCCAACCATAAAATTATTTCCACTGCTACTTCGTAACTATAATTTTGCTATTTCTGTCAATCATAATGTAAATACTATTTCATAATGTAAATATCTGATATGCAGGATATCTGATATGCATTCCTCAAAACTGCTTCCAGGCATCTAGGGTGAGGGTCTTAAAGCCCAGGCCCACAGTGACACACCTACTCCCAAAAGGCCACACTTCCTAATAGTGCCACTTCCTGGGCCAAGCATATACAAACCATCAAATTCCCGTCCTCTTTAGATAGATATGTTTTTATTGTTTTTAATTATGTGTAGGTGTGCGAGTCTGCATGTAGATGCGTACACATAGTTATGTACAGGTACCTTCAAAAGCCAGGTGTCTTTGATTCCCTAGAGCTTGAATCATATATAGCTGTGAGCTACCCAACATCATTGCGTGAACGTAACTCAGGTCCCCTGGAAGAGCAGCTGTCATAGTCTACTGCTGAGCCATCTCTACAGCCCTTGGTCAAACTTCTCGACTGTATAGGGTTAAAGAGATTGTAAGGAAAGATAGGGAGACTTCTACTGCTAAGATTAAGGTTTCATTTTGCTCAACACAATGCGAGGGCTAGACCCCCCCCCCAGAACAAACCTCGGTAGATGGAGGAATCTCTGTATCTCTGATGAACTATGAGAGTTTTATGCTGTTGTCTTTGAGATGGATTCTTACTTACATGCAACAGCTTTGAACTTTTGGTCCTGCTACCTGCCTCAGCCTCCCAAGGACAGAGATCACAGAGACACCAACATACCAGGCCGATTGGTGAGTTCTAAATGCTAACATACCAGGCCGATTTGTGAGTTCTAAATACTAACATACCAGACCGATTGGTGAGTTCTATTTATAGTGTTGTTTAGTAACCATGAAATGTGAGTGGCATAGTTCAGGGAAGGACACAGCAGCTATATTAAAGGAAGATGCAAGTGAAGGTGCTGAGCCTGAGACTACAGACCTAGGGACAAGAGCCAAGGTGTCATCTGCCTGCCAGACTCAAGGCCTTTGTGTGTTAGGATTTGATCCACAGTCAAATTTTTAAAAGAGAAATGCCTCTGGGGGGTGGGGGTGAGAGCTTTCGTCAAGGAAATCTGCAAGTTCATACACTTAGATATGATAGACTATAAATTTGTTTACAAGATTCTCTCTCTCTCCCCCCTCTCTCCCCCCCCTCTCTTTTGCTTTTAAAAGAGTCTTACTGTGGAATCCAGGATGTTCTCAAACTCATAATCTTCCTCTCTTAGCCTCCCAAGTGTTGGGGTTTTGTTGTTGTTTTGTTTTGTTTTGTTTTGAATCTAAATTTGGTCCTGGGGAAGTGGTTCAGTGCAGGACTCAGGTTTGGTTCCACAGCACCGGCACAGCAGCTCAGAACCTGTACTTCAGTTCCAGGGATCTGCTGCTTTTGCACACTCAAGGTTCACACACAGTCAGATCCATACAAGTACACATAAAACAAGATAATAAAATGCATTTTACAAAGGAATTTCAAATCTAAATATCAAGAAATGTCACATTCACCATTAAGAAATGAAACAAAAATCTGTAGCAGATTAGATCAGCTCAAAATTCTTCTATTTTTCTTATTTTTTCCTTTGATTGAAAAACAGATTTTTTTTCTCATATAATACATCCTGATTACAGTTTTCCCTTCCTCTATACCTCCCAGTCCCTCCCCTTCCCACCTATCTGGATCCACCCTTTTCTGTCTCTCACTAGAAAACAAACCAGTGTGTAGTGATAATAAGAAAATGAGATATAATAAGATTTTTAAAAACCTAGCACGTTGGAATTGGACAAAACAAACAAAAAGGAAAAGGAGAAGGTACAAGAAACAGAAACCCACTAAGGCATTCCACAAAAACACTAAACTGGAGGCCATAGTATGGATGAAAAGGGTTTATAGGGTAAAAAGAGAGAAGATAGATAGATTAGATAGATAGATAGATAGATAGATAGATAGATAGATAGATAGATAGATAGATAGATAGATAGATAGATGATAGATAGATAGAATGGAAGGCAGGAAGAAAGAAAAGAAAAGAAAGGAGGAAGGAAGGAAGGAAGGAAGGAAGGAAGGAAGGAAGGGAAGGAAGGAAGGAGAAAAGCCCCTGACAACATTATGAGACAAGAAACCCACAAAGATGCAGTTGAGTTGGTTCCCTGTAGACATCTACTGCTGAGCTTGCAGTTCTTCCCTTTAAGAAGTGAGAGGCTATCTTGGAGGAAAGTAAGTTTGCATTTGCAAGTGGTTATCAATTGGATATTACTTCTGAGTTAGGGATGGGGTCATGTGTTCCCTTTCAGCTCTAGGACCCCCACCTAGGACAGGCCCTGTAAATGGTATCAGTCTCTGTGAGTTTATATGTGCATCGCTCCTGCTGTGTTTAGAAGGCCTGGTGCCCTCCGTCCCATCCGGCTCTTAGTCTGCCTCCTCATCACGGGTATGTGGGAAGGCGTCACAGAACCCTTATAGAGGGATTTAATGGAGACATCCTACCTAGGGCTCAGTGTTCCAAGGTCTGTCATTCTGCAGAATGCCTGGCTGCTGCTCTCAGTGTTTGTTCTCGTCTGCTAAAGGAAGAAGCTCCTCTAATGAAGGCTGTACAAGGTATTGATCTATGAGTACAGTAGAATGTCATTAGGAGTCATTTTATTTCTATGTTTCTGTTTGGGGTTTGGGTTTTTTTGGTGTTTTGTTGGTGATGGCGGTTGTTTTGTTTCGTTTATGGAGTGTTTGGTTTTCCCCTAAATTCTGGAGCTAGCCAGTCTCATGTTCTTGGAAACCGAGGCAATGTTCTGGCATGGGTTCCTTCTCATGGAATGGGCCTCAAGTCAGTCAGATATTGCTTGGTTATTCCCACAAGCTTTGCACTGCCTTTGCACTGGCTTATCTTGCAGGCAGGACACCATTGTAAATCAAAGCATTGAGGCTGGGTTGGGGTTTTTTTTTTTCTTTGTTTTTTTTTTTTGTTTTTTTTTTGTTTTTTTGTTTTTTTGTTTTTTTTTTTTTTTGGCACACAGAGCACCTTCATGTTCCTAAGACCCTAGAATATAGGAGCGAAGGCTCTAGGTAGTCACCTAGCTTGATTTCCCCATGATCAATGAGTTGTGTAGGCGCTGTCCACAGCAATGGAGCCTTGCTGACATTTGTAGAGAACATCCTATATCTTTGGCAACAGCTCAGTTTGTTTAAGGTTCTTATGGGAACCTTTAGGCCAACAAACTCAATTAGATATAATTCAATCCTGGTACCAGAAGCTTGTTTGGTGACAAGAATTGGCCAGTTGGGACTCTGACTGCCCTATTATTTGGTGATTTCATTTAGATCATCTATGTATGTATTTTAGGACATGCCTATTTTATTAGGTTTCCATACTAGTCTTCAAATGGCCTTTAATTTTAGTTCTCTCTCCTATATTCCCTCCTTTTTTCCCTCTTCCTTCCTCTCACCATTTGATACTCCCATTACAGCCCTCCCCCATCCATCCATAGCCTTGTATTCTATTTTCCTAGGGAGATTTATCTATCTCCTCCTAGTCCCCTCCTCTATATCTAACCTCTGGTCCTATGGATTGTAGTTTGGTTACCATTGATTAACTAGCAACCAATATCCACATATAAGCAAATATATATCATTTGTGTCTTTCTGCCTCTGGGTTACCTCACTCGGAATGATTTCTTTTCTTCTAGTTCCACCCTGCAAGTTTAATGTATAATACTCCGTTGTGTAAATGTATCCCGTTTTCTTTATTCATTCGTTTGTGGAGGGATATCTAGTTGTTTCCAGTTTCTTGCTCTTATGAATAGAGTAGCAAGGAACATGGTTGAGCAAGTGTCTCTGTGGTAGGATAAGGTGCCCTTCAGGACACTTCAAGGGTGGTAGAGCTGGATTCTGAGGTAGAACAATTCCTATACCATTGAAGAATCACCACCCTGGTTTCCATAGTGGCTGTCCAGGTCTGCACTCCCACCAGCAGTGGATGGGTGCTCCCCTTACTCCGTGTCGCAGCCAGAATGACCTTCCATTTGATTATTAACCTTAGTGATTCTGTCAGGTGTAAAATGAAATCTCAAATAAATTTTAATCTGCATCTACCAGGCAGCTAAAGACCTTTTATTGAAGCGTTTCTCAACCACTTGAGTTCCCCTCACTTGAGAATTCTGTTTAGATATATATCCCCTTTTTAAATTGGTTATTTGTTTTCTTGATATCTAATTGTAGGGGTTCTTTATATGTTTTGAATATTGGCCCTCCATCAGATATACAGTGGATAAAAATCTTTTCCCATTGTGTAAGCTACCACTTTGTCCGAATAAAGGTGTCTTCTGCTACACCAAAGTCTTTCAGTTTGACAAGGACACGTGGATGAATTGTTGATAGTATGGTATTCTACTCACAAAGCTGAGTAGAAATTCAACAACAAATTCAAGCAGGTCTCTATTTTCTCTTCCGTCAGGTTCGTGTGTCTGTTTTTGAGTCGAAGTCTTGGATCCACTTGGAGTCTTGCGCAGGTGGCTAAGTACGGATCTACTTGAAGCCTTCCATATGCAGCCATCCAGCTGCACCAGCACCATTTGTTGAAGACATGTCTTCATTCCAGAGTGCTTTTCTGGCTTCTTTATCAAAAACCAGATAGATGTGTGGATTTACATCTGGACCGTCAAGTCATTGCTCCAAGTACCTGTTTTTTTGTGCCAATACAACGCTGTTTTTAATTTCTATACCTCTGTAGTACAACTTGAAATCATGGATGGTGACACTTCCAGAAATTATTTTATTATTCAGGATTCTTTTAGCTATCTTATTGGGGCGAGGGGAGTGGTGTGTGTGTGTGTGTGTGTGTGTGTGTGTGTGTGTGTGTGTGTGTGTGTGTGCGCGCGCGCGCACTTGCTTTCATATGAAATTAAAAATTTGCCCTTTCAAGATCTGTGAAGAATTATGTTGGATTTTTGATGGGGATTGCATTGAATCTGTAGATTGCTTTTAGTAAGATGGCCATTTTTACTATATTAATTTTACTGGCCCCTGTTGTACTGTGGGCTATTTTTTCTCTTGCCCCAAGCTCCCAGAATAACAACTCAGACTCACAGTCTAGATTCACAGATACCTAGGCCACATACCTAGGGTCATTCCTTGACTAGCTAATAATTCAAAATAACCCATTTATGCTAATCTACATCCTGCCGTGTGGCTGATTATCTCTGCTCAAACACCGTGCTTCTGTTCTCACCTCCTCCCTGGTGACTCTATCCACCCTTGGTTCTATCCCAGAATCCTTTCTGCCTCTGGGACATCCCATTTTCTATTCTATGCTTTCTTACAGGCCAGAGGTTTTATAATTGACAGGTAATGCCTCCATACACAAAACCTTCTTTCTAAAGATCCCTGAATGTAGAGACATTTCCATCTTCTGATGTCTTCTTCTATTTTTTCTTCAGTGTCTTAAAGCTTTATTATACAAATCTTTACTTACTTGATTAGAGTTATCTCAAGATAGTTTATGTTATGTGAGACTACTGTGAAAGGTTCCCAGTTAGAATTCTTTATTAAATTAACTTTATTTAATGTATGTGGGATGGGGGGAAGGGGTATGAGCCTGTGCACTGACACTGGAGGGACACGGTATGGCATGCTATGTGGGAAAATCAGAGCACATTGCAGGATTTGTCTCATCGCAGAGATCAAACTCATGTTTTCAGCCTTGGTGACAAGTACCTTCACCCAGTGAATCATCTCACAGGTCCAAGTCATGTTTTCTTTTAATAATTAAATTTATTGATTGATTTTGTGTGTAAATGTTTATTTAGGGATGTGTGTGCCCTGATACGCATACAGAGACCAGGAGTTAACTTGCTAGAGTTGATTGCCACCTTCTGTTGCTTTATAAGTCCTGTGGACCAAACTGAGATAGGCAGGCTTGGCAATAAATATATTTATTTTTCTGGACTTGAATGCCTTGTTGACCTTGAAACATACTTCTTAAGGCAATTTTATCCTTAGCATATTTATACAATATTGTTATTTCCTGGTTATTCTCTATCTTTTTAGAGTCTTTAATCCCAATAGACCTGCAAAATGTGACTTCAAAACTCTTTGAGGGTTGTATTTTAACTTACAACTAAAGGACATATTCTGATTCCCATCTTCCTTCAATCTTTTTAAAGACATAGACTTAGCATGTAGCATTTTAAACTCAACATGATTTTCTTCTCAGCCTTCTAAGTCTTGGCATTACAGATATATGCCATCACGCCAGACAAAATTTAGTTTTGTTTTATCCTAGAAAATCCCCATAGAATAACATCAAGTTGAATACGATATTAATTAAAAATGAAAACCTTATAAAAATCCAAACATTAGAGACTCTAACCCAGACATTTTCAGTAGTCGAGCTGGCCATTCACTCTTTAAAACTACCTATTTTTCATTTGAATCACATTACCTTTAATTCTGTAAATTGGATGTCATATGCCACCAGGCGAACTGCTGTGAGTAATTATACTGTTCACTGCTGAGTAATGCGACTTCATCCTCAAAGCTAGGCCACAGTGTAGGAAAATTGTACGACTGGGTCTCTAGGCGCTGCCTCTTCTTCAGGGAATCGCAGCAACCCTCCTGAGAGCTAATGCATCCTTAATCATTTATAGGCTCACTCGAACCCCATTGGAGACATAAGCACATTAGCTCAGCAGCTAAGGGGACGCTTAAAGACAGTAGCAGGAGACATGGCAGGCAGAGGAAGGTGGTGGAAAAACCCCTGCAGAAGCTAATACAAACCCAGGCACTGCCAGATCCCTGCAATGTTCTGAGCTCTGGGTTAGACTTGACAATTGTAGATCAGAGTGCATAAGTGCAATACCACATTAGGCGGGTTGCAGAATATAGAAGCCTTTGGAATCCCTGAATTCTCAGGTCCTGCACACACATTTGTCTAATATAAACCACCTTCTGGTTTTTCAAAATACAGCAATGTTAATAGATCTGGAATGTAAAATGATGCAAACACTAAAAATATTTATATGTTCTTGTCAGACATCTATTTTCTTCTATCCTTTGGGGTGGGGGAACTGACTCATGTGACGATCTCTTGGTCACAGATAGAGGTGTATGCTGAATGTGTACTAAAGAGTTACTACGCATGTTATATCTTATGTATAATAGACAGCTGTATAGGTACAAAATCGAATATCCTAACTATACGAATCTAAAATTTACTTAAAATATGCTTGTACTTGGGCATATAGGTACATTTGAGATTTAGCAGCATTCAAATGAAGAAATGTCAGTTTGCCATGTGAACAAATGCTGGGACTCTGGACTCTGCTCCTCTGATTTCACTATGGGTGGCTGAAATAGAAGCACGAAGTAGGCATTAAGCTGGTCTCCAAAGCCTCAGTGGTTCCCATTCACACATTCCTCCACAAACTTAATTACTCATCCACACATTTGAGTAGGACAATCTCCTTCTCCTGTCCATCTTTCAATCATGGCAATCAATGCTGAAGGGAGCATATACCTGCAACCTTTACTCTCTCTCTCTCTCTCTCTCTCTCTCTCTCTCTCTCTCTCTCTCTGTCTGTGTGTGTGTGTGTGTGTGTGTGTGAGATCCTTAGATTAATTACTCTCTGAAGTTGTCTATTCTACCTTGCTTGACACACACTACATCTTAACTTAGACAAATCCTTAGAGATAAGGAGTTGACTCAGTAGGTAAAATGCTTGCCTCATAAGGATGAGGACTTAAGTTCAGTCTCTGGTACCTACGTAAAGCCAGGCACGGTGGTTCATATACCTGTAACCCTGGCACAGCTGTGGAGAGACAAGCCGACCATGGGCCCTTCGGCCAACTAATCTAGCAAAACCGGTGAGCTCCACACCCAATGAAGAGCCTTATCTCAAAAAATAAGATAAGAGGGAGGACATTAAAAGAACATACCTGAACATACCACTGTGTATGCACACATGAGCACACTGGCATGCATGAACACACAGAGATAAATGTGTGCTAAGTTGCTATTTGCATAATCTTGGATTATTTGGAGTGTGTGTGGGGGGCGTGTGTGTGTGTGTGTGTGTGTGTGTGTGTGTGTGTGTGTGTACCTCCTATGTATGTGTGGAGGTCATTTTTTTCGTTTTGCCATGTGAGTTCCAGAGATCAAACTCGGGTCATCAGGCAGCCGCAAACGCCATCACCCTCTAAGCCGTTTTTCTTGGCCCTATCTTGAAGTTCTAAATGTCAAAAGCACAGAATGTGTCCGGCTTTCACAGTAAATACATTTACCACAAAAATATTTAGTAATTTTGGAACTATTGTAATGGCTACAAAGTTAGACCCAAAACGAAGCAGCCAGGAAATGCACCCCAAACCTAGTGAGGAAACCACCCCACCACCAGTGAGAAGTCAGCAGCCTGCAGAGCAGCAACTGCGAGGCTTGCTCAATCCTAAGCCAACTGCTAAGCCACCCTTCCAACTCCCACTTGTTCTTGAGACAACAGAGACTTCAGCAGCTGTTATGCTGCCTGCACGAGAAACAGAGAAAGCATAACTGAATCTGTTTCATTTTTATTAATTCCCAAGTCAAAATTCAGCACTGGCAAACAGATTGACAAAACTGAAATCATATGTTTGTACCCGAGCTGCCAAGGGGGCTGGGGAAGCTAGCATTTGGCATTTTAGCTTCTAAAGCAGGCGGTGCTTTCTAAACTGGTGCACTGGGGAATTCCTCAGAAAGGAAAAAGCCTCAAATGAAACAGATATTCTTGCTTTGGTTTGCTCAAAAAAAACGATACAGACCTTTCCTTTTTAAATTTAACATAAAAGTCTCAAACTTTCTCCTAAAAGAATTAAACCATTTTTTTTTCTAGTAACTGAGCATCAACTCCAAATTGAAGAACTTTGAGTCACTTGGCAATGTATGTCAGCACATGCCAGGGATGCTGGCAGCTGAGAGGTAGGAGCTGGAGAATCGGGAAAGCAAAGTCATCCTCAACTGCATGGGGAATCTGAGGCCAACTGAGCTACATAAGACCCTGAATCAAAACACCAAAACCAAACAGGCTAGACTTCTGGAGGATGTTCATTTCTCTAAGTCCATCACTGTGCCCTGTGATAAAAGAGAGGGATAAAAAAAAAGCAGATAGGAGAATGGGGAATATTGAACTGTATAGCTATATGCAAGACAACAGAAGGACACGAACAGCAATCTTTTCCTCTCACTTCTTTACAGTGGTTTAGCATGAATGGCCATCTGCATTCAGCTAACAATTTCTGCTAATCAGAGTGGCATCTATGTGCTGATAACCTAGTGATATGAGCCTGCTGTGGCCACTGTTACGTTATTCCTTAAGAAGGAAGACAAAAGAAAGAAATGAAGACAGAAAGAAAGAAAAAAGAGAAAGAAAGGAAGAAAGAAAGAAAGAAAGGAAGGAAGGAAGGAAGAAAGAAAGAAAGAAAGAAAGAAAGAAAGAAAGAAAGAAAGAGCCAGTGATTAAGGCCCTGAGTAGATAAAGATACCTAATGCCAAGCTATGATGACCTGACCTGAAGTCAATCCCCAGAGCCCATATAATGGAAAGAGAGAACTTACTCCTCCCACTTGCCCTTTGACCTCTACACTTACCCTGGGGCATGTGCACAGCATGGCAGGTGCATACCAGTAGGCAGGTAGACATACAGACACATGCATGCACACATAAATAAATGTAATAAAATGGAAAGATTTCAAAGCAGGCCTTGAACTCCTAATTTTCCGTCTCCATCTCCCAAGGGCTGCAATTACAGGCTGTGCCACAATGCACAGTCACAGACTGTCTCTGTCTCTGTCTGTGTTTCTGTCTGTCTCTGTCTCCCTCTTACACACACACACACACACACACACACACACACACACACACACACACACACACACACGTACATTTAAGTATTATTGTTTGTACTGAAAATATACACCACAGGTTCTCGTGTTCAAAAACCTCGGTCCTGGGGTTGGGGATTTAGCTCAGTGGTAGAGCGCTTGCCTAGGAAGCACAAGGCCCTGGGTTGGTCCCCAGCTCGAAAAAAAAAAAGAACAAAAAAAAAAAAAAAAAAAAAAAAAAAAAAAAAACCCCAAAACCTCGGTCCTTTAGACTAAGAGGTCATAAAACAAATAATCTTAAAGAGGACTTAAAGTTGGAATGGAATATGGGGCAGAAGATGCCAGAGGAGTCGAAGAACTGGTTAGGGCCAAATACAGTCAAAACACATTGTTACATGGATGGCATTCACAAGGAATCAATAAAATATATTATTTTTCTTTAAAAAGTCTTGGTTCCTATCTGGTGAGGAAAAGGTGGAAATCTTAGCTGATGAAATCCTGAAGGAGGTGGGGGTAGGTGAGCCTTTGGAAGTGAAATCCAGATCCTTCCTCGCTTTGCTCCCCACGTCCCAGGATTCGAGCTGCTTTGCTCGACCACCTTTTGGTTTTGCTCACCGCTGCCTTAGGAAATGGAGAGAACCAGAAGTGAATGGCTACAATCACATAGCCCCTATTTTCTCCACAATCAAAGAGTTTTAAAAGTGTCAATAAATCTGACAAAAGGGGAAGTGTCCCGTTCATCCAAGATATGCGTCTTCGAGCTTAGTCTGCCGCTTGCATGTGGATCTGCCACTGTTTAAACCGTCGGTTTTCTGAGCAGGCAATGCTGGGCCTGATGGAGGAGGAAGACACACACCTGTCGAGCTGATTGACAGTTTTGTTGCTCAGTGACGAGCACCTACAGGAAGGTTTAGCTAGGTGTGGTACTCAGAAGTGTTATCACGGCACTTAAGGAGGCCGGGGATGAGGGGTACAAGACCGAGGCTACCCTATCCTACACATCAGACCATACATCGAGAGAGAGAGAGAGAGAGAGAGAGAGAGAGAGAGAGAGAGAGAGAGAGAGACTGTACTCTGACTCATTCCTAGTGATTCATCTGCATAGTTCTTCTCTGAATCTTGTCACCCATCTTTTTCTATTTCATTCCTTCCATTCCCTTAATCGTCTAGGCAAATTATCAGCCGCCATCTTTAAACCCGAGCATAGGAAATCTCTCTGGAGGACACTGGTGTGCACGGTGTTAGTCCAGCCTCCTGAAGGAGAGTAGACTTGCTAGGATTCCTTCATGGTCGGTAGCTTCTGCCATTGTGTTTTGTTCTGTTACTCAGACTTTAATTTCTGTGACGGCTAGGATCAAACCAAGAGTTATTCCTGTAAAAGGGGAATTTTATTTTGCTAAAAAGGAAAGAGAATTTTCCTAAAATTCCTAAGAATTACAGTAGTTAGTCAGAGGCTGTAGTGTACCAAGAAAAACCAAAGAGCACAGTAACCTGAACCAGCTAGAAATCTTGTTAACAACGAAGGGTGGCAACATTACTAGACACGAAGGAACAACTAGGTGAAGAAATTGAAATCTCTAAAATTTAGAGACGTCAAAGCATCAAAACTCACACATACAGCTTTGGGTGGCAGAATATAAAAAAGTTGGTCACCACTTTGGTGGATGTATTTTGTGTGTTCCATACCATCAGCATGAAGAATGTATATTGGAGCTAAGGCTGGGAAGATGGCTCAGTAGATAAAGTGACTACCACCCAAGTGGGCGACCAGGGGTTTAAATGCCTAGAAACCACAGAAATGTCAGGTGTGTATGGTGGCACACCTGTAATCCCAGCCCTTGGGATTTACAGGGCAAGCTGACCAGATAGACCACTGAATCAGCAAGGGATCGTGCCGCAGCTCGCAAGGTGAAGAAGGCAGAAATAGATTGGAAAAGGTACCTGATGTTGACTTCTGGCCTCATATGCCCACACCCATGACAGCACTCCTATGCACACACACACACACACACACGCGCGCGCGCGCGCGCGCGCGCAAAACAGAACACAATATTGTTAATGTATTATGCTAAAAGATTGCATTATACAAGAAGAGGCAACCATGGGGTTATTAAATAATGGAGCTATCAACAGAAACGAGGTAATAGAAATGAATGTGATACAATTACAGTGCAATGAGAGACTCCCCAGAATAAAGTTAATATAACAAGACAGGACTAATAGAAAACAGAGATAGCCAGATGTGATGGCTTATGCCTGTAATCCTAGCACTTGGAAAGAAGTAGCAGGAAAAGTACTGTGAGTTTGGGGACAGGCTGAACTACAGAATATGGGACCCTTTCTCAATAAAATCACAACACCAAGTCAAATCAAACCACCATCAGCAGAACTGTGTTTAGATGAAACGGAATTCCTTACTCGAGGGCTGGGGAGGAGGTCAGTAGGGAAGTCTTGCTGGTACTGAGAGCTTGGACTTGATTGTCAGCACCACAGATGAGGAAGAGGAGTAAAGAAAGCAGAAGAAAGGAGACCACCTTACTAACATTATAGTATTTATTAAGAAATCATAAGATTCTTGTCTTGGAGTTGCAGGTGGTGACTTGGTACTGTGTCTAAAACCTGGAATCTTCCTTCCTTCGCTCTGGCTTCCTCATCACCTGGTTTCATCATGAAGTTCATCGTGCACGGTTTGCAGCTGCAACAGTTGAGATGGTGGATATCAATTCGTGAGTTAGAGGGGAGGTGGGAAAAGTGGGCAGTAAAGTTTCTTTCATTTTTGTAAGGAGCAAACCCTTCCCCAGAAGCTCTCAGGTGACTTCCTCTTCTGTCTTTGAGGTCACAAAGAGACTTAAAGTTTCATTTTCCTAAATGGATAGGAATGAAACAGGTCTTGGGCAGACCCCAGAATGTGGCAAATGTGTTTGCAAACAACAGAGAATCAAAAGAATGTTTCCAGCCCTCCGTCTCTCTAACCTGCAATCTAAACTTATTCCACTAGTGTCGTTTCTAGAGATTAGGTAGCTGAAGATTACATCAGTATTTCAATAGAGCCATTATACAGCATTCTGCTAGCCGGGCTGAAATCTTGCAGACAGAGGGGGAAATGGTAAGTAAGGATAAATATAGATCAGCTCCAGCCTGACCTTCTAACAGTAACCCAACCAACTCCTAAATGGATAGGAATGCAACAAAACTGGTATTATTATTCTGTAGGTGACATTTGGGCAGACAAAAAAAAGACTGCCTCAATTTGTTTTTAGTTATAAAGTGTGTGTGTGTGTGTGTGTGTGATATGTGTGTGTGTGTGTGTGTGTGTGTGTGTATGTGATGGCAAATGTGTTTCAAAAAAACCAGCGTCTGAAAAACAACAGAGAATCAAAAGAATGTTTCCTTGAGGTTTCTAGTTGGGTTTCTAGTTCTCCTTTTCTCTCTAACCTGCAATCTTTTTGTAAAAATTTATTTATTTGTAAACTTATTCCACTAGTGTCAGATTTCTGAGTATCAGATGGTTGTGAGATACAGAAACCCAGGTAGCCCTGACTGCTGTAGCAATGTTTTGTTGTGAACTGTTTGTCTTAATTCAGATGACCAATCCTTTCTGGAAATCCAGTTCTGAAATGGCTATATTATTCTGAAATCACACACATAGGTACAGGGCAATCATGTAGGGTCAGAAACTTGGGTGGATTTAACCTTCAACAGTTAGCCCACTTGGTTATTTTTAACAAGGCCTAATTAGAGAACAGAAAGTGGCTTCCCTCAGCCAAAGTAACTCTAAGGTTTCAAGAAAAAATCCAAAAAGCTCTGAACTAGGAGCAACTCAGCCGTGCCTCTTCTTTATCACAGAGGCTTTTTAAAAACTAATTAAAGACGAAATTGTAGCAACAATCAGATGAAAAGGAGAAAATGGCCTGATTCCTTCTTGCAACAGTTGATAATGTTTGAAACAGAAACTGTGGGGCCCTCTAAATGGATGGCTCATTGTAACAATGGAGAAAGGAAAACTTCCAGCACTGCTCATTGCCCATAAATGGCTCTGCTCCACAAGACCTTGGCCACAAGACCTCTTTGTCTTCAGAGCATCAAGTCCTTTTTTTTTAAGGCATAACTTTGCTTTTCTTTTTTCTAAAATTTTTATTAGATATATTTCTTTACATATATTCCTTTTTTAATTTTTTATTAGATATATTTCTTTACATATATTTCTTTTTTAATTTTTTATTAGATATATTTCTGTACTTACATTTCAAATGTTATTCCCCTTCCCAGTTTCCTGTTCATAAGCCCCATTCCCTCCCCTCCTCCTCCCCCCATACCGGTATCCCCCCCCCCCAATACATCAACCTTACTGCCCTCCCTCATATTCCCCTGCACTGGGAATCCAACCTTGGCAGGACCAAGGGATTCCCCTTCCACTGGTGCCCCAACAAGGCTATTCTCTGCTACATATGCAGTTGGAGCCCTGGGTCAGTCCGTGTATAGTCTTTCGGTAGTGGTTTAGTCCCTAGAAGCTCTGGTTGGTTGGCATTGTTGTTTTTATGGGGTTGCAAGCTCCTTCAACTCTTTCAATACTTCCTCTGATTCCCCCAAGGGGGTCCTGTTCTTAATTTGCTGGTTTGCTGCTAGCGTTGACCTCTGTATTGGACGTGCTCTGGATGTGTCTCTCAGGAGAGATCTATATCCGGTCCCTTTCAGCAGAGCATCAAGCTCTTATTCTCAAGTTTGATAACAACTCTCATCTGAGAAGACTAGCACATGTGACTTTCTGTAAATAAGGGCAAATAAGGCTAACAGCTGCTCTTCGGAGAAAGACATCACAGAAGAGAAACCTGAAAAACAGTACATTACTGGGAAACGAATCGAATGGGAATAAGGAAGATCAAATTGTGATAAAGAGTGAGTCAGTGGGGTGTAGACATTAAGCCTTTGATGAGATCTCTCAGGTATTGACACACTGGTAATGTGAAGTAAGAACAGGAGGAAAGGTCAAGTTGAATCTTAAAACGGTTGTGGGAAGCTGGGAGGAAGGATATATCAGAGTCTGTTTTTTTTTAAAGTCTTCTGTTATAGGAGAAAAAAATTAGCAAGGAACGGGGCAGAAACAATGGGAAGTGTGAGTTTATCTGCAATGATTAATGCCACAGGCCAGTCTCCAGAGCTACTTACCAGTCTGATCAAATGTAGGCCACACGGAGAATACCAGATGAAGACAGTATGTATGATCGACTTCACAACTAGCGTATCATTCTCACGTGTTTTTCAAGAAATCAGAACAAAAGGGAAATCTAATATCAAATGTATGAACTGAAGAATATATATTTGTTTCCTTTGGAAACTGTTTTTGATGAGTAAAATGATGATGGTTGCATTAACATAGAGCACAGAACAACGGTGTCTGTTCGAGATGAATGACTGCATGTGTAGTAATTTAGTTTTATGGTGCACAAAGACCACACACTGAAATGAGATGCCTTCTAAAATCTTTGCCAGATATAAAATAGCACTCAGACATAAAAATGAATAGGTTTCATTTCCACTGGTGAGAGTGCAAAGAAATAATACTTTGTATCAAAGTCAACTATTATCATTATTTTGGGGACAGAATGTAGGCATATTTGTGCTTTAGTCTCCAGAATGACTGTGTCAGTGATTCAGTAAATATTTCCTAGGAAAATGTCATTAATATATGTATTAATATAGATTGGAATATATTACAGTATTACTTTTACAAAAAGTCAAGATAAACAGTATTTGTAAAATTCCCTAGGTGGCTTTGTTAATATATGGTAACAATGCCAGCTACATCTTAAAAGCACATTGTGAAAAATATTAATGTTAATAAAAATTAATTATCTGGAAGCTTATGAGCTAGCTAGTCTAAAGCATGCTGAACAGCAGAAATATTAAGAAAGATTCTACTCTCAACAGAGAGAGACTAAACACGCTGAGAACCAACTGCTGAAGTTGTTCTCTGACCTACACCTGTGCACTGTGGCACACATAAACACACTCACATACACACCCACTTACCACCCCACACACACATACACATACACATTTTTATATGTGTGTCTCCAGATATAAAAATATAAATAATACATTCGTAACATAAAATGTTTTTATTGCTGCTATTGTGAGCATATAGTGTGTATGAATATAGGTGCATGTATGTTTGCCATGGTGTGTGTGTGTGTGTGTGTGTGTGTGTGTGTGTGTGTGTGTGTGTGATTCAAAGAATAAACTTAAGGAGTCATGGATCTCCTTTCACTGTGGGTTCCAAGAATGAACTCAAATCCTTAGACTTAAAAGGCAAGCAATTTTCCTCAATTTACCTGACCCAAAAAACACAATAGTCCTTGATAGAACTAGTTATGAAAAACTAAATCAATAAGTCAAAGAGAAAGTGGGCAAGTTTCCTTTCTAAAGTTTAGGGAAATTTAAAGTTTCTTTATTGCAGTGTGTGAGGCTGAGCATGACACACTTGTGAAGGACCGTTCTGTGGACTTAGTTCTCTCCTTCCACCCGTGTTTGTGGTTGTGGGGATTTGCATGGGAATGGCCCCCATAAGCTCATGTATCAGAATGTCTGGTTCCCAGTTGATGGACAGTTGAAAAAGGACTAGAAGACATGCCTTGTTGGAAGAGAAGTGTCACTGTCGGTGAGAGTTCCGGTTACCAAAGCCCATAATAGTCCCAGTCTTGCTTTTTCTCTGCCTCCTGCCTGTAGATCAGATACAGCTCTCAGCTATTGCTCCAGCAGCATGCCTGCCTGCCACCACGCCGCCCGCCATGATGATCAGTAAGTAACTCTCTGAAACCATAAGCAAGTCCCCAAATAGATGCTTTCTTCTATAAGTTCCCTTGGCCACGGTGTCTCTTCACAACAGTTGCCCAGTAACTAACAGAAAAATCCTCAGATCAGCTCAGGTCTCCTATGACAAGCTCTTTTATCTTCTGACCCCTCTTACTGGACCAACAAGTAATTCTGAAGACAGTAGATGAAAGGAGAACGGTCCCATGGAATTCAGGGCCAGAAATAATAGTCTCAATCTAAACTGACTTACAAGAAAACAAAAGAAAAGAAAAGAAAAGAAAAAGAAATAGAAGCGGAGAGAAAGCATGAAACTCCCCATAGCTCAAATCTACCTTGTTTAAGAAGCATAGAAAACACACAGAGTTCCTGATATAGTACAGAGTTCCAGTTCAAAAGTTGAGGGTTTTCCCCCCTCAGAAAACTAGAAGAAGCACACTTGCTTACATGTCGTACCTGATTTAAAAAACAAAAACAAAACTCTGGATTATTTCCATCTTAAAGAGCTATCTCAGGACAGAAAAAAAGATGGGATACTTGTTAATAAGACAACCACAGTTTTGAGTGACGGTATACAATACAAGGCATACATAAGAACACAAAATCGTTAAGAAAATGCCATGAACTTTTGGTAAGCATTCTAAGGTAAAAATTTCATCACGTAGTATAAAGTGGAGAATAAATTCTGTTTATCCTATGAACACAACATTTTTCTTTACACAGGGACCAAAGTACGGGTTGATATATACAATTCTTCAAATTAATAAGTTACAGGAGGAACAACAAATCCTATGGAGGGGGGGTTGGCGGTATACAATGTGAATTCAATAAAACTTAAGCATGAGAAATGTTCTTAGCAAACTAGAGATAAAAGTGCTTTTAGTGTCCATTTATAAATCAGAAACTATTCTTGGTCTTCAAAGCAGAAATGATTTAATATAAATGATTGGCTGCCCTGGTGATGGAGTCCAAAACAGACGTGATGAGTCAGCTACTCAGAGCAGGAGACAGTGTGCCCCAAGGTCTAGAAGGGTAACAGCAGTTTGCTTTGGGAGCCAGGAGGCTAGACACCAGTGAGAAGGAAGATCAGCATTGCCTGGGGAGAGCTGCTCCATGAAGGGAGGTACCCTCTGGCAAGACTTGGACCCATGGAGAAGGGAATTGCTGGAAATACCATAAGACAACAAGATAATCTGTCATTCTGGCATCTCCTACTGTCTCCTAGTAGCCATCCCACTGTGAAGTTGGAGGGCAAAGAAAACTGGAAGTGCTATTTTATTGAAATGCAGAACGGAGTAGGAAAAAGAGACTCACTCATTGGAATTCAATAAATGATTGAACAGAAATGGGGAAAGTTGCTTGTTAAGGTACATGGGTTTCACAGGTACCTCAATGGCCTGGTTTTAAAACTTGGAGTTAGTTGCATTATTATTATTTCAGTACTGATGTGATATACATATTTTATAGACAATCTTTCATATATACTAAATATTTAATTATACGTCCAAATAATAGGATACAAATGTATAAGTACACCCTAATCTCATTTATTGTTTCCCAGATTATTGTACATGATATGCAAACACAGAAATACGTGTGAACTTTGATAAGGGAGAGTATTTTCATAAAAGGTAAAAACATACTCCCAAGTTATAAGTTATTAGTAAAACCGTTGAAGAAGCCAGTATGAGGTTGTAGCTGAATGATAGAAATATTTACCTAAAGTGCATGGAAAGGATCTGGATTCAGTGCCTAGCATCACCAATAAATAAATATATAAAAGGCGTCAGCAAATCGTAAGGCATGAAATAAACTCCCTTTAACGATGACCATTTAAAATCCAAATGCTACCTAATCAGGGAGGCGTAGAGGACTGCAATGTCAATGAGAGGTCTACAGAGCAGTTTCCACATTTATTCTATGTGAAGGAATCATTTCTTTTGTAAGTGATTTTACGTCTTTGTATGTGTGCTGCATGGGTTTATGTGTACCACGTGCATGTAGGGGCCCTCAGAGGCCAGAGGACATTGGATCTCCCACGGCTGGGGTAACAGGAGGTTGTAAGCATTATGTGTTGAACCCAGGTCTTCTGAAAGACGTGCTCTTAACTTCTGAGCTGTTTCTCCAGCCCCACAAGGAATGCCATGAAAATAGAAGACTACATAGTCTTAGCAGAAGTATGGTAGACAAAGACTCCCAAGAGATAAAACACTTCTGCTTCACAGTAGTAAATATCTGATATTTTTCTTTCTTGTTAATAAGTATCAACATAAATAAGAGAAAAACAATGGCAAGTAAATATATCAAGATACCATGCTCATTCATAATCTTAGCATTTGAGGGGAGACAGAGACAGCAAGAGGACCAATAGAACTTTCATGGCCAGCGTGATATACACAGGACCTCAACAAACCAAACACCAAGAAAACAAGCAACCCAATTAAAGACTGGGACATGGAACTAAGTAAGGAGCTCTTAAAAGAAGACACACAAATGGCTGAGAAGTATTTGTTTCATCTTTAAACATCTTTAGTCATCATAGAAATGCAAATTAAAACTACTTTGAGATGTTTATCTTATCCCAGTTGGAAGGGTGAGGATCAAAAGACAAAGACAAAATGCTGGTGTTGATGTGAAGAAAAAGGAACATTATTCACTACTGTTAGGGGTGCCAACTGGTACAGCCACTGTGGAGACACGTATGAAGGTTTTCCAAGAAGCTACTTTGTGACTCAGTACCCTCATGAGCATATAATCAAAGGGCTCTATATCCCACATAGAGATACTTGTAACTGTAAATATTTACCTAGGTCTAGAGGCTACACAATTCTGATGCGGAACAGTTAGATGTGGGATCACTGGAAAGGAACTTTAAATCCATTTCCTGATCTATTAAACATAAATACTCTTATGTGTCTTGAGAGAGTAATTGGTACTTTTGAAAGCTAATTAGCTAAGTGCAAAGCTCTCTACAATTGGGATGAGGTTCCTGAATATCAGTGAAGACATTAGGAACAGAAAAAAGGAAAGTGAAAAGTGGTGTGTGTGTGTGTGTGTGTGTGTGTGTGTGTGTGTGTGTGTGTGTGTGTGTGTGATATGAGAGGGATGAGAGGGAGTTGTGAGACATTTATTTTCTGGTATATATTTTTAGCAGAACTAACCGTAAACTGTAGAATGAGAAACATCTTTTCTAGAGTTAGACATTTAGAAATGAACACTGACACAGATAATTCCAAACAGTTGAAAAGGAGAGAATGTGTTCACACACAGTACTTGTACTTTATGGCCTCTCCTGTCTCTGACTTGTGATTACATACCCTCTGGAGTCCCTGAGGAAGCTGGGCACTTATTTGACAAGACGGCAGGTGAGTTTTAGGCAGAATGTCCCTTCACAGATATTCTCAACCTTGACTCTACATGAGTACCACCTGAAAAGTTTTATAAAATATTATGATCCCCGGCTCAAATGCCAGATTCCAGGAGTGGACCAAGATCAATGGTACTGTGAGGAGTAGACATTGTGAATCTGTCCACATAGCCATGCAGTGACTTGGGGCCCATCCTTCCTTTGAAGATTGCACACATTATGAGTCCATTGTCACAACTATGTGACCTCTCAGGGCAAGTCACTCTATAGGAATCTGACAGGATTAGAGTGCAGACTAAGTACAAGAGAAGCTTCATGGAGAGGGTGGAAGCATTGACAGTGTGATACAATGATGCTAGACGCTTTGTAAAGGCTTAGGTACCACTCCGTGTTGACTGAGTTTGAACCCTTGTTTGTGTGTACATAATACTTCTGTGAGGAAATGGTGATTCTGGAGCTGGCAAGACAGCACAGCTGGTAAAAAGTCTTGTTGCCAAACCTGACGACCCAACTGCAGACCATACAATGGAAGGAAAGAACTGACTCATACAATTTGTCCCCTGATCTCTATACACACATTCTTGTACCTTTCAGCATTAAATAAATAAATGGTCTTATATAAAAAAAAATTACTATTCTGATCTGGGTATAGTTACATGCTCCAGTAATGTCAGCATTTGGGAGGCTGAGACAAAGGGTCTCTTTGTGGTGCCAGCGCAATGTACCTAGTTCATTCAGGCCCCTTCAAAACCAAAATAAAGTTAAGGCTAGAACTATACTTCACTTAGGTAGAATGCTTCCTAGTCTGCAGGGAGTCCTGGAGGCGATGCCCAGCGCCCCACAAACTTGGTGTGGCGATTCACACTTCTAACCCCAACCTGTAAGAGGCAGGGGCAAGAGGATCTCAAAGTTAAGGTCATCCCCCAGCTCCGCGATGTGTTTAAGATCATCGCCTCGGTCTCAAAAGACAAAGCAAACAAAATTATAAACAATAAAATGAAAAGAACACATAAGGTTTAAAGAAAAGATACAGCAAGGAATACAATGAAACACTTTCTGATGACCAAGAAGCAGAGTCTGGGAGAGGGTTTGTTTTTGTTTTTTAATGAGAAACAGCTGTTTCTGATGCCACAGTGTACAGGCTTATGGAAAGACAAGGCAAAGCATTAGAACAATCAATCCAAGGCGTGAAGGGGTGGCGGACAGCGGGCATCGACTGGAACTTGTTTAGCCGTCTGTTTAAGGTAACCATTTCTACTTAAATACCGTCTCATTAGGCAAAAGGGCTGTCTATGCTGACTGCCCCTTGGTAGATGCCACTCTGTTATTTTCAGTAATTTGGGAGAGACTTGGAGTCAGCGATGGAGTACATCTATTTTGCTCAGTGGACAAAGGATTTTGCCTGACTTTTTTTTTTTAAGGCAATGCGAAATGTTTAGCCACCTGGAGTAGCGCCTGAGAGTGCATGTAAAATGGAAAACGCGGTGAGTGAGACTGATTAATAACCACGGGCAGAAAAATAGGCCAAGTGGAAAAACTTATTCATGTAATTGCCTCATTTTGCTGACTGCAAAAGGATTTGTTTGAGAAAGGATTTCAGCTGTTTAACTTGGTGAACTGATAGATCAGGGAACGATCTAGAAATGACATCATACTGTTTGTGTCCGGGATATGAAATTTGAACCAAAAATGTACCCCCTCTTTTGTACCAACTTCCCAAGAAAGTCACTGTCTCGCGGAAATAATGATTGTACAGTAACAACAATTCTGCTGGAGAAGAAACGGGCAGGAGACACAGGGCTTTCCTACAAGTCATGGACTCCGACTTATGCAAGTTGAAAAAGATAAACCTCCACTTTATCTAGACACAAAAACAAAAGACAGACTACAGAAATGGCCTGGAATTTTTTTCGCCTGACACTTCACTCCCACATAAAAACACAATTCATATATCTGGTAAGAAAATTCAAAACTTAAATAAAGGTAAAAATGAAATTTTCTCTGCTCTTGTCTCCCACCACCAGTTGGAATTTCCCTGAAGATAATTACCTTAGTCATCAGTTTCCTTCTAAGAGCAACTTTTACACCCATCCCCATGTGGAGAAAGCTTGTTTTAAACAACTTGTCCAACTTCAACAACGTCTCCACCTTTTCCTTTTTTCCAGTGTAGCCCAAGCTGGCCTTGAACTTGATATTGTGTATGCCATTCCTTGCCTTCAAATACTAAGGTTAGTGGTATAATTTTGTTAGTCAGACATGTGATGTAGGCCTGTATTCCCTGCACTTAGGGGAAAGAAGAATGAGAATGAGGAGGTGGAAGTCATTCTCAGCTACATAGCAAGTTTTCAGCAGCCTGGGCTGCATCTGAAAACATTCAAAATAAAACATTAAAATGCCGCAATTAACATTTTCAGTAGGCATACAGACATGTAATTCTTCTTGCCATATTGGTATACGTAGTCATTGTGCCTTGCTCATATCTACCCTGCATTATCCGTCCTTAAAATATGATCTTTTCTTTAATACTACTTAAAAGAATGTTCAGGATCTAGGCTGTATAATTTTATTTCTATTTGATCATATCTTCTTCATTTCCTCTTCCTTTTCCCTCCTTCTTCATCCTTCATCCTTCTTCTCCTCCTCTTTATCCTCCTTCCTTCTCCTGTTTCTTTTTCTCCCCCTGTCACCTGTTTTCTTCTCTGTCTCCTGTCTTCATTCTACATGGCCTGGAAGTCTATGTCTTCCTGTCCAGAGGAATCAGAAAAATGTCTCTCTGTATCAAAAACAATGACTGTCAGAGGCAAATGGTTGAACTGAAAATATCATCCTGTGAGCTTCCAATCTCTGACATACATGTCTCTGTCTGTCAAATGTCTTTTCTGGATCTCCAGAACAAATGAAACTCAAGACGGATGATCAAAATGAATGCAGATCGCTCCTGAGAGACACAGCCAGAATACAGCAAATACAACCCTGAACTGAGAACAGGATGGCCTGAAGGAAGTCAACCAACCAGATCCAGGGTCACCCAAAGACTATATGATGGACTGATGTCATAGGTAGCAATGAATATCCTCAAAGCACCAGTGGAAGGGGGAAGCCCCTGGGTCCTGCTAAGACTGAACCCCAGTGAACTAGACTACAATGGGGATTAAAGGATGTTGGAAACCGGAAAAGGAATACCAAATCAACCAAGTTAATAATAATAAAATAAATAAATTTAAAAAAAAGGTGTTAATCAATTAATCATTTATTTTCAAGAGACTTTTACTTTCAATGTATGAATCTATAGCATTTATTTTAATAATCTTTTATAAATAATATTAGTAATACTATGGTTTATGTACTGGTGCTTATTTATCTAATAAATTCCTTCCAGTGAGATTGCTGTCAGAATATGAATACAACATTTTGATTGTTGTGACATAAATGCTCTCCAAACATTCCAGCTCAAATTCCAATGTCACGTTAGGTGGCCTAATAATCACCATCTTGTTAACATTGTTGCACTTTCAAAATATTCACTAATTTTATTAGATTGATGTCTTGAACATGTCTATTAGTCACAATCAGTAGTAAAAATGGAGAAAAGGAACCTCAAGCACTCTCTAAAATAATATTTTGTACTTTAAGTCGATATTACATATTGAATTTTAATCTTTCATTTTATCTTTCTTCCTCCTTTTATATTTTGGAACTGGGGTCTTAGATGACTAAGGTTGGCCTTCAACTCTCTAAGTAACTAGGGATATTCTTGAACTTCCTGTTTTAAAAATCTTTTATTTCTATCTGTGTGCATATACATGTTGGGGATGTGGGAATTGTGTGTAGGCTCTTGTAGAAAAAGCCCTGAAGAGTGAGTGTCGTATCCCCCAGCTCTGGAGTCATAAGCAATTCTGAGTCACCTGACTGTGAACTGAACTTGGGTCCTCTGGATGAGAAAAAAGCCCTCTTAACTTCAGAAGCATCCCTTCAGCCCTGACTTTGAACTTCTGGTTCCCCTGAAACTACATTTCAAGTGCTGGGATTATAGGGATCATAGGTGTGAGGCCTGACGTTCCACTTTAAGTGTGATAGGATGATAAGCCCAGGGCCTCATGCGTGCTGGCTACGCTCTCTAGTAACTGAGAAATATCCCACCGAAATTGACATATTTGAATCTTTTAATATCTACTTGCTGTTAACAATGGTTTTCTTGGGGAGATGAAGGACTTATTGGTAGTTTTTCCTCTCTTTTCTTAAGCAAGACACATTTTAAAGATTATCATTATTGTTTTCCTCTCTCTCTAATCTATTTATCTATTACCATCTTTTTCTCTGTGTGTATGTGTTTGTATGTATGTATGCAGGTATGCACGCACATGCAAATGGCATGATGCATGCACGAATACATGTAGGTCATGAGACAATTTCCTATGTTGATTCTTGCCTTCTACATTTTCTTGAGCTACTCTCTCATTTTCCATTGTACATACCAGGTGAGTTGGCCTATGAGCATCAGAATCTTCTGTCTTTATCTCCCATCTTGCCACAAGAATTCTGAGATTTTAGTCCAGGCTTACATAGTGTCTTACTTTTTGATTGCTGTGACAAAGCAGCCTGACTAAGGCAACTTATAAAAGAAAACATCTGATCTGGGAGCTTATGGTTCTAGGCCATGAATCCATAGAGAGGCAGCAGGCAGGCAGGCATTAATACTGGAGCAGTAGCCCAGAACTCACTTCTGGATCCACACAAACAAGGCAGAGAGAGTTAACTGGAAATGGTATGAGCTTTTGAAATCTCAAAGCCTGCGCCCAGTAGCATATTTCCTCCAAGGCCACACTGTCAACTGTTCCCAAGAATAGTTCTGACAACAGGAGACCAAGCATTCAAATATGTGTGGCTATGTGGGGATGGGGATCCTCTTTCAATCTACAACATGTGGGTCCTGGAGATCTGAACCTAGGTCCTCGTGCTTATCCAACAAAGATTTTATCCACTTAAGCCTTATCGCAAACATCTTATTGTCCTACCTTTCCCCTTGCGAGTGTGCATATGTGTGTCAAATCCAAAGCTCTACATCCTTTTTGTTCTTCTGGTGGTGTTCCTCAGGCATCATACACCCGAGTTTTTGTTTGTCTATTTGTTTAGGACATGGTTTCTATGTAGCCCTGGTTGCCCTGGAGCTTGCTTTGTAGGCTCTACTGGCCTTGAACTCAGACATCTGCTTGCTTCTGCCTCCCCAGAGCTGAGATTCAAGGTGTGTGCCACAGTGCCTTTTTAAAAAATTGTTGTTTAAGTCGAAGCTTGAGTCACATGTAACACTCCACACAGGATAAGGAGTACACCCCCATTTGCTTGGAAAATTATTTTCCAGCCTTTTACTCTGATTTAGTGTCTGTCTTTGTCACCGAGGTGCATTTCCTGTATGCAGCAAAATGCTAGGTCCTCTTGACATATCCAGTCTGTTAGCCTATGTCTTTTTATTGGGGAATTGAGTCCATTGATGATAAGAGATATTAAGAAAAAGTGATTGTTGCTTTCTTTTATTTTTGTTGTTAGAAGTGAAGTTATGTTTGTGTGAATCTCTTCTTTTGAGCTTGTTGAAAAGTACTTTCTTGCCTTTTCTAGGGTGTAGTTCCCCTCCTAGTGTTGGAGTTTTCAATCTATTATCCTTTATAGGTCTGGATTTGTCTAAAGACATTGTGTAAATTTGGTTTTTCGTGGAATATCTTGTTTCTCCATTTCTGTTAATTAAGAGTTTTGCTGGGTACAGTAGCTTGGGCTGGCATTTGTGTTCTCTTAGGGTCTTAGGGCCCAGCACCTTCTGGTTTTCATAGTCTCTGGTGAGACATCTGGTGTAATTTTCATAGGTCTGCCTTTATATGTTACTTGCCCTTTTCCCTTTACTGTTTTTAATATTCTTTCTTTGTTTGAGCATTTGGTGTGTTTGATTATTATGTGACAGAAGGTGTTTCTTTTCTGGTCCAGTCTATTTGGAGTTCTGTAGACTTCTTTATGTTCATGGGTCTCTCTCTCTCTCTCTCTCTCTCTCTCTCTCTCTCTCTCTCTCTCTCTCAAGTTAGGGAAGTCTTCTTCTATAATTTGATAAAGATATTTACTGGCACTTTAAGTTGGAAATCTTCATTTTCTTCTCTACCTATCATCCTTAGGTTTGATAGAAGCAGTCATTTAAAGCCTCCTAACTGAAAAATAAGCCAAAGACCAGATGGATTTAATGAAGAATTCTATCAGACCTTCATAGAAGACCTAAAACCAATACTCTTCAAACTATTCCACAAAATAGAAACAGAAGTAAAACTCACCAATTCATTCTATGAAGCTACAATTACACTTATACCTAAACCACATACAGACCCAACAAATAAAAGAGAACTTCAGACCAATTCCCTTATGAATATTGGTGCAAAAATACTCAATAAAATTCTCACAAACTGAATCCAAGAACATATCAAAGCGATCATCCATCATGATCAAGTACGCTTCATCCCAGGGATGCAGGGATGGTTCAATATATGGAAATTCATCAACATAATCCACTATATAAACAAACTCAAAGATATGAAGCCATATGATCATCTCATTAGATGCTGAGAAATCATGTAATTATAAAATTCAACACCCCTTCATGATAAAAGTACTAGAAAGATAAGGAACTCAAGGCCCATATCTTAACATATTAAATGCAATATATGGCAAACCAGTAGCCAATATCAAACTAAATAGAGAGAAACTTGAAGGAATCTCACTAAATCAAGTCTTCCCACCCTCTCCCTCCCTATTTGATATAGTACTCAAAGTCCTAGCTAGAGCAATTGGACAACAAAAGGAGGTCAAAGAGATAAAAATTGCAAAGAAAGAAGTCAAAATATCACTATTTGCAGATGATATGGTAGTATACTTAAGTGACACCAAAAATTCCACCAGAGAACTCCTAAACCTGATAAACAACTTCAACAAAGTGGCTGGATATAACGTTAACTCAAACAAATCAGTAGCTGTCCTCTACTTAAAGGATAAACACACTGAGAAAGAAGTTAGGGAAATGACCCCTTTCACAATAGTCACAAACAATATAGATTACCTTGATGTGACTCTAACCAAGCAAGGGAAAGATCTGTATGACAAGAACTTCAAATCTCTGAAGAAAGAAATTGAGGAATATCACAGACGATGGAAAGACCTCCCATGCTCTTGGATTGGCAGCATTAATATAGTAAAAGTGACCATCTTGCTCAAAGCAATCTACAGATTCAATGCAATACACATAGAAATTCCAACTCAATCCTTCATAGAGTTAGAAAGAGCAATTTGCAAATTCATTTGGGATAACAAAAACTGTTCTCAACAATAAAAGAACTTCTGAGGGAAATCACCATCCCTAAACTCAAACCGCATTACAGAGAAATAGTGATTAAAATGTAATAGTATTGGTACAGAGACAGGAAGGTAGATCTCTAATAGAATTGATGACATAGAAATGAACGCATACACCTAGGGTCACTTGATATTTGACAAAGGAGCTAAAACTATCCAATGGAAAAAAGACAGCATTTTCAACAAATGGTGCTGGCTGAACTGGAGGTCAGCATGTAGAAGAATGCAAATTGTCCATTCTTATCTCCTTGTAAAAAGCTCAAGTCCAAGTGGATCAAGGACCTCCACATAAAACCAGATACACTCAAACTAATAGAAGAAAAAGTGGGGAAGAGCCTTGAACATGTGGCCATAGGGGAAAATTTCTTGAACAGAACACTAATGACTTATGCACTAAGATCAAGAATCGACAAATGGGACCTCACAAAATTGCATAGCTTCTGTAAGGCAAAGGACACTGTCATTAGGACAAAAAGACAACCAACAGACTGGGCAAAGATCTTTACCAATCCTACACCTGATAGAGGGCTAATATCCATTATGTACAAAGAACTCAAGAAATTAGACTCCAGAGAGCCAAATAACCCTATTCTCAGCTGAGGAATATCGAATGGCAGAGAAGCACCTAAAGAAATGTTCAATATTCTTAGTCATCAGGGAAATGCACATCAAAACAACCCTGAGATTCCACCTCAAACAAGTTAGAATGGTTAAGATCAAAAACTCACATGAGAGCAGATGCTGGTGACGATGTAGAGAAAGAGGAACACTCCTTTATTGTGGTGAGATTGCAACCTGGTACAACCACTCTGGAAATCAGTCTGGCAGTTCCTCAGAAAATTGGGCATGGTGGTATCTGATGACCTAGCTATACCACTCCTGGGCATATGCCCAAAGGATGCTCCAACATATAAGAAGTACACTTGCTCCACTATGTTTATAGCAGCCTTATTTATAATAGCCAGAAACTTAGAAGAACCCAGATGTCTTTTAACAAAGGAATGGATACAGAAAATATGGTACCTTTACACAAGGGAGTGTACAGCTATTAAAGACAATGACTTCATAGGCAAATGGATGGTACTAGAAAATATAATCCTGAGTGAGGTAACCCAGTCACAAAAGAATACATGGTATGCACTCACTGAGAAGTGGTTATTAACTCAGACGCCAGGAATACCCAAGATTCAATTCAGAGACCACATGAAGCTCAATAAGAAGGAATGCCAAAGTGTGGATGTTTCAGTTCTTCTTAGAAGGGGGAACAAAATACTCACAAGAGGAAATAAGGAAACAAAGCATGAAGCAGAGACTGAAGTTAAGGCCATCCAGAGACTGCCCCACCTGAGGATCCACCCCATATATGAATAACAAACCCAGACACTATTGAGGATGCCAAGAAGTGCATGCTGACAGGAGCCTGATATAGTCGTCTCCTGAGAGGCTCTGCTAGAGCATGGCAAGTATAGAAGTGGATGCTCACAGACAACTACTGGACTGAGAATGGGATCCCCAATGGAGGAGTTAGATAAAGGACTGAAGGAGCTGAATGGATTTGCAACCCATAGGAGGACAACAGTATCCACCAACCAGATCCCCCCCCCCAGAGTTCCCAGGGACTAAACCTCCAACGAAAGAGCACACACGGAGCAAACCATTGCCTCAGCTGCATATATAGCAGAGGATGGCCTTGTTGGACATCAATGTGAGGAGATGTCCTTGGTCCTGGGAAGGCTCAATGCCCCAGTGTAGGGAAATGCCAGGGTGAGGAGGCAGGATTGGGTGGGTGGGTGAGTGGGGGAGCACCTCAGAGAAGCAGGAGTAGGAAGGATGGGATAGAGCCGTTTCAGAGGAGAAACTGGGAAAGGGGATAACATCTGAAGTGTACATAAACTATCCAATTAAAAGAATAAGAAAATAAAATGGAGGCATTGGTGATCAGAAAGAAAGAAGACGTCTGGGCACAGACTGGGGTAGCAAAAAGGGAGTAGACCACCTTCCTACTAGATTGTGCCCTCTTCTTTCTTATCATTTTCTCCAGCACCAGAAATCAACAGAAATAGTAATATCCTGTAGAATAAAGAGAAAGATCGAGGAAAAAGAGAAGCAATGAAACCTCAGTCAGCCAATTCTCTGGCTTGTCAGCAGCCCTCATGAAAGATTTGTTTGTTGAAGAAGTTGAACCTATTAGCTTAAACAGGGATTAACTCTGCTGGCTCGGCC
This sequence comes from Rattus rattus, assembly GCF_011064425.1. Lineage (NCBI taxonomy): Eukaryota > Metazoa > Chordata > Mammalia > Rodentia > Muridae > Rattus > Rattus rattus. The sequence goes on from NC_046156.1 coordinate 180,612,287, forward strand.
AGGGTACAGACTATTAAGACTTATTGGGAATTAATTGAAAATAATGCAGTCTGTGAGATGGGAGGGAGATAGTTGAGAGGAACTTGGGCTGAGTGCCTTGAAACAGACAAGAACAAAAAGGAGCATAAGCCGCCACTTGATCAAATTTATTGTGAGCTGATAGAACACTCCATGCCCGAGAATGAGAAATGAGGAGGTGAATGATGCACACAGATGTGCAGCGGCACAGAGGCAAAGTGAGAGATGTTTTAAAAGAGTGTTAATCTGCGTCGACAACTACAACAGAGAGACCTAAACAGGGGGGCTTTTAAATTACAGAAACGTGTTTCACACAGTTGCTGTGGCTGGGAAGCCCAGGATCAAGGGGTATTTCACACTTTATGAGTAACCCCCCCCCCCAGTTTTGGCTTCCATGTTCTCTCTTCTTGCTGTGTCTTCACACAATTGAACGGGTCAATGAGTTCTCTGGGTCTCAGTATCTTGGTGTTTTGATTTAAGTTTATGCTCCTAAGAAGACAAACACTCAGATCACTGCACCATTGCACTAATAAGAATTTATGGAACTTCCTATGACATTTTTAAAAGTATTCATTCATTCATTCATTCATTCACTTAATTTCATTTTTTTTTTTTTGAGACAAGTCTCATATGGCCCAAGCAGGACTTGGATTTACAAGTCAAGGATGACCTTGAATATCTGATCTGCCTGCTTCTATGTCCCACAAGCTAAGATCACAGATATGCACCCCAGGAATAGTTTCTCACTTTACCATGGCGTTGGTATTTGCCTATGTAGATTATAGTCAGTAGCCCATTGAATTGGGAGGAATAGTCGTTGGCCAGCAAAAGATTTATGTCATTTCTGGTGTGAGGCTATGCTCACGTCATTGAGAGGATAATGTTCTGCTTTTGTCCCACTTGTACAGGATTCACTCAAGATCCTACAGAGTCAATCTCTGAAGGTGTAAATGACAAGCCCTTGTGACATAAGCAGATAGTGATTGTTCCTCACTACTCTGCCAAGCCCTTTAACAGCTGTTACCTCTTGTCCTCATCACAGCACCCCAAAATAAAGGTAATTACATTCACCAGCTTAGATTAGGGGAACTGAAAGTTGAGAAAAATTAAGCATTTTGCCCACATTTGAAATACTGCTAATAGGCAAAGCTAGGATTTGTACAGGAACTTTCTAGCTCCACATTCAAAGATGCTATCACACTATTGGCATTCCTGTGGTGATTCTGATACTACACCTAATGCCATTTAATAAGCAACTAAAACTTCTGTCTTATCCTGGAATTCAGACAGAAATGGATCACTAAGCCTGATAAACAGTATCCAACCTGGCATGCAAATTTCTTTCTGTTCAGCTACTTAACACTAGTTCCGTGCATTGGATTTGATGGCTAGATTTCTTGGTATGTTTTTATCCCCAAAGTGAAGATTTGATTTATTCAGTCATCCACCTTTTAACCTTTAAGCCCAATAGTACATAAATACTATACTGGTGGAAAATGTAACTGAATTGACAGAATTTAAAGTGTCAGGCTCTATTTGGCTCAAAATGGAAGAAAGATAAGGCACGAGGTAGAACTATTATTTCGTATGGTTGCACACATGCACGCAGAGGCCAGCAGTGACCAGGAAGTATACAGAGCCAACCAGTTCTTCTCCACTTGGAGGATTAGGGACTGGCCAAGCGCTAAGATTCTTAGCAAAGAACAGTGAACCACTTTGTATCACCAACTGTTGATGGTTCTAGAGATGCTGTACCAACCTGTCTTGTGTTATATTAATAAAATGGTCAGTTCTTGTCTTTGATTTTGTGCTACTGGGAAGGAAAGCATGTAGAATATAATAGTGTTGGTTCCAGCTCTGAAAAAAAGAAAAGAAAAGAAAAAAAAGAATATGATAGTGTCTTACTCTGGATTAAAGTTTTCAAGGAAAAAGAGATAAAATGTTTTCTAATCAATAAATTTATTTCCTCTACAAAATTGGAAATTTTAACATTTTAATATTCTTAAACAAGAAAAATAGAAAAAAACAAACAAATAAAATACCACTGATATCAGCATGGTCTGAAGCTGGTCAGCTAGACTACAGAGACCCCTGTGTGATATTATATGAATTAGAATAATTTAGATGTTCCCACACTTTTGGCTTCTAAATCCAAGTCATGCTCTCTTATAGATTTTTTGTCATGTTACAATTCTTTGAAAGTAGTTTTCTCAGAAGGCACAAAGCCTTTAAAAAGATTAATATGGGGATATTTATAAGAGATCTGAGGAGATAGGTTTTAGACTAGAGTTGGGAAAGATCAAAACATCCTGCTTCATTTTGTCATCATAAACCAGCTTGTCCCAGCCTATGAAGGGACACCTATAACTTTTCTGGTTATATAGGGGATACATGAATTATCGTGTGCTAAAATAGAGACAGAAGAGGACCCTATAGGATAGATATAGATACATCTGAAAATCAAATTACTACAAATTCTTCTTTGAATTGCAATTTTCTACCCTTCTGAAATTTCTAGCAGTATTATTAAATCAGTAGCATGTTTAACTCCATTCTATGAAGACTTGGGAGGAAGAGAGTATCCAATACTGTTGGTATATCAAGAAAGGTGGCAGAAGCCATGTTGAGATACTAGACCCCAAATAGGTAAACTCATTAGAAAAAGTAGCAGCTGTGGGATCAGAAAGCCAAGGGTATTAAAAAGCCCTTGATCTGCTCAGAAGACTCATCTGAGATTGAATGTTGGCATCCTTCTACACCTGCCTAAGCTCGATCCTGATATTAATTTTCAAACATATAAAGTAGATCCATATTGTAATTTAAGGTGCATTGGCATCATTGGCAAGTGCAGAAGATAAGCGTTAGAAAAGGCAGCGAGAGGCAGGGCAAAACTAACCCTCAAAGTCATATAGCTGGTTATTTTAAGGATGTACAGACATCCAGGCACCTGCAGCTCACTTACTCCCCTGCTACCCGCCATTTATTTATTCCTTTGTGTAGCCTAAAAGCTCATCTTTGCAACTTTCAAGTTTCTCTCACATCTACTCACAAGTAATAACTCTCACACATCTTGTTGAGATGTATAATGACATGAGTGAGTTATGATAAAAATATAAGCGAGGGAGAGATTGGAGGAGCTATATTTTATCTAGAGAGGGAACACGAAATTTTGAAGGCTTAGAAAAGCAATGGGAAGAAAAATGAGTTCCTTCCAGCATCCTTCTGAGGACTCCTTTCATAGCAAAGGAGTTATAAAGATGAAGTTTATAGAGAAAATAAAATACTTTAGTGTATACTGTAAATTGCAAGGACATATAAGTGTAAAGGAGGGAAGAATGCCAGGTCAGGCTAATGAATAAATACAGGAGAGTGGGAAGAGAAGGAAAAAAACAACACTGGATTTAATGAAATTTAGAAGAGTATTAGGAAACTTTTAATGAGATTATCCTGGAAATACCTTCAAATATTATTTAAAGTGTACTAAGTCACCTACATTCTATTACTCACAAGAAGATATCTTCGTGTTTATACAGAATTATATATATATAATTATATATATATAAACATATGGCTTGGCAAACTTTCCTCATTTCTTTACTAACTACTACTTTATAATATAATTCTGTTTCAATAAAGGTAGAAGCACAACTCCATCATGGATGGCTGGTTGGCATTCTAGTGTATGGATGCAGTCTTTTAGAAGAACAGACCTAGACTTGAAACTACTGGAAATTCCTTAACTTTCATAACATTAACAGAAACACTCGGTTGACCTGTGTTGAAAACTCCCATAAAGAAGATGTACTTCAGGGGTTGGGGATTTAGCTCAGTGGTAGAGCGCTTGCCTAGTAAGCACAAGGCCCTGGGTTTGGTCCCCAGCTCCGAAAAAAAGAAAAAAAAAAAAGAAGACGTACTTCAGTACAGTATCCTATTGTCAAAAGGGCATGGTAGTGTTTGCCTTACCACATCTTTATTCATAATGGATTCCATTTTGTTATTGCTGCTATTGAACTGTCAATCCGGTAAGCAACAAAATGAGTACAAAAGCCCATTGCCATTTGATTTTGATCCTTCAGTGAGAGTGGCCACACTGCAATGCTTGCATGGTGGTTTGAAGAATGTCCCCCAGGGGTTCCTGTATCTGAACACTTGGTCCTCAGTTCAGCTGGTACCCTGTGTGGAGTTCTAGGGGTGTAGACTTGCTTGAGGGAAGTACATTATTGAGGGCACGGCTTTAAGGTTTCAAAGCTTTCCTACCATTCCCAGTGTTGATTTTTCTGTGTTTTGAGCAGATGGCAAGGGATGTGAGCTGTTAGCTTTCTGCTCCAGCTGTTGTGACTGCTGTATGCTGCCCTGCGTCCACACCATGATAGACTCTGGAGCCATAAGCCCAAGTGAACTTTTCTTCTCTAAGTTGCCATGGTCATAGTGTTTTATCAAGGCAATAGAAAAGTAACTGAGACATTCTGAATACATATAGTATATACTTATGTATACGCTTGTGTTGCTCCTTTTATCATGGGTTGTTAGTGCCTAGTTTTTTTTATGCACGTTAAGGATATTTGTTTCATATTTGTTTGTGCGTTATTCTGAAGCAGGGTTTTCTGTAGCTAACACAGGCCTCAAGCTCTGTTATGCAGCCAGGGCTGCCCTGATCCTCCTGCCTCCACCTCCCAAGTGTTAGAATCACAAGTGCGCACCTTGACACCCACTTTATGTATTATTTGAGATCAAACTCAGGCATGGTAAACAAGCAGTCTCCTGACTGAACTATATCTATAGCCTAACCAATTCAAAGTTTGAATCTAACATCTATACTTATAAAAATCAGAAAGCTAAAGAGAGAAGAAACAAGACCCCACGAAGCTGATGTGGGTAAAAGTATTTTGCATTAGCTATTTTTGATTGCTATGAGTAATTCTATGTCATGATTGTACTATACATTTAGAATTTGGCTGAATTCACCAAATAATATAGATATTTGAAAGGATTCTATCAGCACATACGACTGTAGGAGACTCCAGAGTATAAGAAGATGACTGCTTGATGACAGACACCAGAATGAAGAAAACTCCAGAATCAGAACTATCAAGGTGAGCAATTGCAAGAAGAAGAAGAAGAAGAAGAAGAAGAAGAAGAAGAAGGAGAACAAGAAGAAGAAGAAGAAGAAGAAGGAAGGAAGGAGGAGGAGGAAGGAAGGGAGGAGGGAAGGAGGGGAAGGGGAAGGGAAGGGAAGGGGAAGGGGAAGGAAGAAGGAGAAGAAGAAGAAGAAGAAGAAGAAGAAGAAGAAGAAGAAGAAGAAGAAGAAGAAGAAGAAGAAGAAGAAGAAGAAGAAGAAGAAGAAGAAGAAGAAGAAGAAGAAGAAGGAGTTGTTGCTATGGGACTTGTCAGCTGAATCAGTCATTTCTCTTCCAACTCTTTCCTATCTCTCTTACTGCATGTACAGGATGTCTGCTTAGCATTCTCAGGGAAATGGAACAAATGACAAGGAGAATTAGATCATTGGGTACTTATTGCCTAAGGATCTCCAGGTTCTTGCATTTAGAGATGCCAAGCTCAGTCTAAAATGCAAGTCTTTCCTTCCACAAATCTGATTTAATTTATGTGTAGACTTACACTATAAAATCTATTGTTATTAGGTTCAAAGCAGAAACCCAGTAGGAAAACAGACCTACCACTTAGGATTCATATCTCTGTGTGCCTGTTCATTTCCCTATGGGTGGCAGTCAAGGTGTTTATCAATGGTCTTCGTGAATGGCACATGTCAGGGAACATAGTCTTTGGGTGACTGTTATGGAGACTCTATTAGATGTCTTATCCTTATGTTTCTGGCTGCAGATGGAACATAGGCCCTCACACATGCTACCCCAATCTGCGCTACTGTTGAGGAATTCAAGATCCCCCAGGGGAAAAACATCCACCTACATAATTTGGATTATAATTAGATTAATTTACTGAAGCTACTAGGAGGACAGTAATCTTTAAGCCAAATGAAAGACTGCTACATGAAAAGAGGTGTGTAAAAAATTTATAAAAACGGAAACCTTCCTTTAAAAGGAAGACCTTGAGTATCTGCACAAGTGAACCAAGAGCTTTTTCGCTCTGCCAAGATAAGGTAGTCAAGACAACCTCAAAACAGTCCTTGAATGTCCCTATCAGCAGGATACCAAAGCCAAAGGGGGGGTGGTGGGAAGCAGTCATAACAAGTAGATGGTCATGGCTGTGCATTTTTGGGTCAAGGAGTAGACCTTCCAGGAACTGTGTCACAGACAAACAGATGGTCATTAGGTACCAAGCCATCTACTGGGGTTTCTTTAGCCATCACACTACCATAGGGTTGCATCGTAGCACAGTTTTGAAATTGTCTATGATGAATATTTTTATATCTTCTGGAACCTGCTTCAGCCTTCCCTTTTCTCTTTGCACAACATAAACTCAAGAATTTTGTGCTCTTTGGACTGGAGAGGCACTCTTCAGATTCAGTGATTTTGAAGATCTGCGCTTCCTCCTGGTAAATGAAAACAACCCTGAAGGCATTTGTGGGTGTGAAGTGAAACGCAAATCTTTATTCCTAAGAAAAATGTTAATTAACCTTTACAATTGTTTGCTTTTCTGTGTCCTGGCTGGCTCCTTGATTTCTCTTTTACTGATTTTCTACAGGGAAACAAACAGATGTATTGAATGCAAGCAAAGTATACATATATTCTTCCCTTTCTTAAAAGAAGTAAAATCTCATAGAAACACAAAAGTGAATTTAAAGATGTATATATCAACAGTCTTGTGCTGATATCAAGCTTGATCGCACTAATTTTACCTGTAGTTGGATGAGATGACGTAGCCTATGTAAATCACAGGGTTGGGAAGTAGAGGCAGGAGGATTTAGACAGCAAGGCTATCTTTGACCACTTTGTGAATTCCTAAGGCCAGTTTTGTGTTCATGAGACTCTATGTCATTGGTTCTCAACCTGTGGGTGGCAACCATTGGAAAACACATATTTCTAATGGCCTTAGGAACTCCAACTATAGTTGTATTTTTGTTGCTATTTTATAATTGTAATTTTACTTCTGAGTGGTGTCTTGATTCCAAAGACCATAAGAAATATCTGTTTTCTGATGACCAAAAACTCAGCCATCTTAAAAAACAAAACAAAACAAAACAAAACAAAAACCTAAGGCATAATGGCATATACCTTTAATCCCAATACTCAGAGGACAGAGGCAAGTAGCTCTTTGTGAGTTCTAGACAAGCCTGGCCTGCATAATGAGTTCCATCACCACCACTGCTACATAGAGAGACCCTGTCTCAATACACAAACAAAGCCAGAACCAAACCACAAAGACTACAATTGGCACCAAAAAAGTATATAATTCCAACAATTTCAAGGTAGAATTAAGACCTACTAGACGTTCAAGGTCAGCCTGGAGTATATGAAACCCTGCCTCAGAAAACAAAACAAACAAACAGTACATAATAGAATCAGGGAGAAATCATCATTGGCTAAGAATTTGATCATGATGTTGCATTGTGTGTACACAGGTACTTTGAACGAATGCTTGCTCATTTTCATGTCTCTGGTGAAAAGTAATGAATTATATTAAATATTGACCTAACTATATCAGAGTTCTTGTTTCCATTGGCTTTTTTCATATGAACATACATTACTTGCTAAATTGCTGCCCATAAGGGAAAGGCATGTGTGGAGTTAGTTCTGAATTAATTTTGGACTTCAGAGTGTAAGAAGGGAAGGAAGACATCTTGGTAGGAGATACTCATACTGCTGAGGATCATAATAGCTTTCAGGAAAATTCTAATGATTTTTTGTATGAAAACAAATCCCAGTAGTTTCCCTAATTACAGAAGAATCCATGGAAAAATTACTAAAGTTTGGTAATTTGGGTGTATATAAGTTCTGTTTTCTTCCAGAATTTACCATACCATCAGAGGTTTGGTTGCCTCTCTCCCCAACTCTGCTGGCTTATAAAATAGTCTTAGTAATTGGGGCTTGCTAGATGCCCTCCATTGATTTTATGTCTCAACTGAATTGAATTATAAAGATAGAAATTTAAAAATTTTTTGATGTTGTAACCTGAGACAGAAGGAAAATTATGTTGCCTGTGTTAGAATCACATTTCCTCTAAGGAAAAAAAATGTTCAAATCGCATATCAAACAAAATTTTGACAGTTTATCAATTGATTTTTCTAAAGTATTTCAGTTTAAACTACATTTTGATACACTTGTTAACTTTAAGAACTTTTCAATATTTTACTACTGCAGCAATTAATGGAAGTTTTGGATTTTTTGTGTGTCCATACTGTGTTATTCTGAACTAAGGAAACAGTACACACAAATACTTTTAGTTCCTACTGATGCCATGTTCACTGCTCCTTCTGTGAGTCCCAGTTTAAAAAGTACATGCAAGAATGTTAATGCACCTTTTATTTGCTTTGCCTTGCTTTTGAGGACAGTGTCTCTGGGTAGCTCAAGCTATCCTGGAACTATCTCTGTAGACCAGGTTGTCCTCACAGAGATCTGCCTGTACTTGCCTCTTGAATGTTGGGTTTTAAAGTGTGGGCCAACAAAACCAGGCCAATTAATGTACTTTTAATTATTAAGAGAAAGAACGTTTTAAAAAAAAATGTGTATATCTCCATCAGAACTAAGTAGATTTTAGAATGCAAATCCTTAGATGCTGCCTGTCCAATCAATCAAGTGTGTGCTTAGGTGTGTATATTTGGTCTTCCAAATGACTGAGCTCTAATTATCTATGTTTGCATGTATAATTTTATATTTTAAGATATGATCCTTTCAAAATTAGAATTACTCATGATTTTTCTCTATTTACCATAGGTTAAGGTATATGAAAATCAGAAGCTAACATGGGAATTTAAGTTTGCAATTTGTTTATATATTAACTTGATATTACTGAGTTAAAATGGAAAAGGAATCTTGAAGGTTTCAATGCAGCTTGAGGACTAAAAGAGTAATGTTGGTATTTGGGTTTTATACTGGACTATGTTCCACAAAAATAGTAATGAGTTACTTCTCAATGATGGTAGTTTTGCCCTTGTTCAGAGTGTTGAATTTCTGTTTATGAAAGGAATTTCAGTTAGTAACAGTGGAAGAGGGTGGCAGGATGGAAGAAAGAACCATTTGTCAGTATTCTTCAGTTCTGCTGTCTACCTCCAAAGGTCTTTTAAGAAAACAACCCGTTCAACCACCATTGGTCTATGTTCCATGGTCACCGTGGTCATTACCACTTCCTACTGTGCTGATCTTGAGCCTTTCTCCAAGAACATTCATTTGCTCAGAGTTATAAAAACTGGTTGGTTATTTGGGGTGTTTTGTTCTCCTTTTCTGAGACAGCTTCACTCTTTTACCTAGGTTAGCCTTGAACTCATTTTGTGGAATTTGTGGCAATTCTCCTGCCCCAGCCTTCCAAATGCTGAGATTACAGATGTCTGTCACCGTGCTTGGTAGTTTCCAAAAAAAAAAAAAAAAGAATGTGTTTCCTAACCTCCTAACCTCTAAGCTTGACACCATAAAAAAGAAATCTGAACCATGATAATCTCAACTTGTTATATAACTAAATATCTAGTTATGTTTTTAGAAACCTTGTGCAGACATAGAGGAGTTTGAAGCTACCACCTATAGTTAATACACATTGGTGCTCGGAACTGACCTCAGTGCCAGGAACTGATCTGAACTGACCCAACCGCTCCCTGTACCCAAATCCCATGGGGGAGAGAGCTGAACACCCAGAAATTCAGACAGTCTTGAGACCACAGGACAGTCTGCCACTTTTGCCCACCTCTCCCACATCCCTGGCCCAAGAGAAAACTGCATAGTGCCTCTGGATACAGGAATATAGGAGCAGTCAGCAGCAGGAACTTCCTGGGTCTGGCCTGTGCCTAGAACTGAACTGAACCGGTCACAGAGTTCTCTGTATCCAAATCCCATGGGGGAGAGAACTGGACCCTCAGAAGTGCAGACACTCCTGAGAATTCAGGGAAGACTACTGTATGCCCACATTCCCGACCCAAGAGGAAATTGCCTAGTGCCAGCTGGAAGAAGAATAGGTCTACAGGAGTGCTGATACACAGGCCTACAGGAATGTCAGGCCACAGTAAGAGACAGCAAGACAAGCTAACTGCAGAGACAACCTGATGGCAAGAGGCAAGCACAGGAACCTAAGCAACAGAAACCAAGACTACTTGGTATCATCAGAGCCCAGTTCTCCCACCAAAGCAAACACTGAATATACAAACACACTGGAAAAGCAAGAATTAGATATAAAATCATATTTTATGGTTTTGATGGAGGATATTAAGAAGGACATAAATAACTCCCTTAAAGAAATACAGGACAGTTTGCAGGAATTCCTGGAAACTGACAGGTCTTCAGGGTGTCAGCTGCCTCTGTTTATGCAGCCTCTCTGCACCAACAGTAGCACGGGCTTCTGTTCTGAGAAGAGGACAGTGACATTTTATTCTACTTTTCTTTTTATAATATCCAGGTCATGACTGGTTGAGTCCGTGAGAACACTGTCAGGTCAAACACAGATGGTCAGTCAAGTTTCCATGTCAGGGGCACAGGGGCCACTTCTCCTTCTGCATATGTTCATGTCAAAGATTGGGCCACAAATTTAAGGAATGGCTTTATGAGTGCAGGAGATCTCTCGATGGGTTTCTTCTGCAATTGTGCATATAAATTCGTTTGGATGGGGTCCAAGTCTTAACAAGAAAGTTTATTCTTCATAGAATATTAAAAGTAGAGATTGCATATAACCCTTTCCCTAGTCTGGAAACATTCATTTCTAAAAAATATTGATTTTGATATACTTTCCAGGATGGTTGCTGAGAGGAGAACTGCCAAAGAAAGATGCTTACACAAATACAGAGGTGAATGCCATCATTAAACCACTGAACTGAGAACAGGACCCCCGTTGAAGGAATCTTAGAAAGAACTGAAAGAGCTTGAAGGGTCTTGAGACCCCATGTGAACAACAATGCCAACCAACCAGAGCTTCCAGGGACTAAGCCACTACCCAAAGACTATACATGGACTGACCCTGGGCTCCAACCTCATAGGTAGCAATGAATAGCCTAGTAAGAGCACCAGTGGAAGGGGAAGCCCTTGGTCCTGTCAAGACTGAACCCCCAGTGAATGTGATTGTTGTGGGGAAGGCGGTAATGGGGGGAGGATGGGGAGGGGAACACCCATATAAAAGGGGAGAGGGAGGGGTTAGGGGGATGTTGGCCTAGAAACCGGGAAAGAGAATAACAATGGAAATGTAAATAAGAAATACCCAAGTTAATAAAGATAAAAAACAAAAAAGAAGGAAAGATGCTTACAGAGAATCAGGGGAAGAAAAGCAGAGGTCAATGTACATTTTTTAATTAAGCGCTTGAATTTGAATATTCTGCCAATAGCACACCCACATAACCTTGGCTAATGATGCATTAAAGAAAATAAGCTGTGGCAATCACTGAAAAAAAAAGAAATACAGGACAACACAAGTAAACAAATAGAAGCCCTTAAAAAGGAAACACAACAATCCCTTAACGACTAGCAGGAAAAAAACAACCAAATGGGTGAAGGAATTGAACAAAACCATCCAAGATTTATAAATGGAAATAGAAACAATAAAGAAAACACAAAGGGAGAGAACCCTGGAAATAGAAAATCATGGAAAGAGATCAGGAGTCACAGATGCAAGCATCCCAAACAGAATTATAAGAGATAGAAGAGAGAATCTCAGGGGCAGAAGATAAGCATAGAAAACATTGACACAACAAAGATAATGTAAAATGAAAAAGCTCCTAGTCCAAAACATCCAGGATACGATGAATAGATCAAACCTTAGGATAATAGGTATAGAAGAGAGTGAAGACTCCAAATTAAAGGGCCAGTAAATATCCTCAACAAAATTATAGGTGAAAACATCCATAACCTAAAGAAAGAGATGCCCATAACATACAAGAAGCATACAGAACTCCAAATAGGTTGGACCAGGAAAGAAATTCCTCCTGTCACATAATAGTCAAAACACCAAATGCACGAAACAAAGAAAGAATATTAAAATCAGTAAGGAAAAGGTCAAGTAACATATAAAAGGCAAACCTTATAAAAGGCAAACCTATAAAATTACTCTCTCTCTCTCTCTCTCTCTCTCTCTCTCTCTCTCTCTCTCTCTCTCTTTTCTCTCTCATTCTCTCTCCTGGCTTGACACGATAAAAAAAAAAAAAAAAAAAGAATTACACCAGACTTCTCACCAGAGGCTATGAAAGCCAAAAGATCCTGGGCAGACATCATATAGACCCTCAGACAACACAAATGCCAGCCCAGGCTATGATATCCAGCAAAACTCTCAATTAACATAGATGAAGAAACCAAGATATTCCATGACAAAACCAAATTTACACAATATCTTTCTACAAATCCAGCCCTACAAAGGATAATAGATGGAAAACTCCAACATGAGGAAGGAAACTACACCCTAGAAAAAGCAAGAAAGTAATACCCTTGCAACAAAACCAAAAGAAGAGAGAGACAAATATAATTCCACATTGAACAACGAACGAAAATAACAGGAAGCAACAATCACTATTCCTTAATATCTCTCAACATCAATGGATTCAATTCCCCAATAAAAAGACATAGACTAACAGACTGGATATGTAAAGAAGACCCATCATTTTGTTACATACAGGAAACACACCTCAGAGACAAAGACAGACACTACCTCAGAGTGAAAGGCTGGGAAACAACTTTCCAAGCAATTGGTCGGAAGAAGCAAGCTGGAGTAGCCATTCTAATATCGAATAAAATTGACGTTCAACCAAAAGTTATCAAAGAAGATATGGAAGGACACTTCATATTCATCAAACGAAAAATCCACCAAGATGAACTCTCAATCCTAAATATCTATGCACCATATGTAAGGGCACCTACATTCATAACAGAAACCTTACTAAACCTCAAATCACACATTGCACCTCACACAATAATAGTAGATTTTAATACCCCACTCTCATCAATGGACAGATCATGGAAACAGAAATTAACAGAGACATAGAGAATCTAAAAGAAATTATGAACCAAATGGACATAACAGATATTTGTAGAACATTTCATCCTAAAATAAAAGGATACATCTTCTTCTCAGCACCTCATGGTACCTTCTCCAAAATTGACCATACAATCGGTCACAAAACAGGCTTCAACAGATACAGGAAGATAGAAATAATCTCATCCTATCAGATCACCACAGACTAAGGCTGGTCTTCAATAACAACAAAAATGACAGAAAACCCACATATACATGGAAGTTGAGTAATGCTCTAGTCAACGATAACTTGGTCAAAGAAGAAAGAAAGAAATTAAAGACTTCTTAGAATTTAATGAAAATGAAAGCACAACATACCCAAACATATGGGATACAATGAAAGCAGTGCTAAGAGGAAAACTCATAGCTCTGAGTGCCTGCAAAAAGAAACAGGAGAGAGCATACACCAGCAGCTTGACTGCACACCTAAAAGCTCTAGAACAAATAGAAGCAAATACACCCAAGAGCAGTGGAAGACAGAAAACAATCAAACTCAGGGCTAAAATCAACCAAGTAGAAACAAAACAAACTATACAAAGAATCAACAAAACCAGGAGATGGATCTTCAAGAAAATCAATAAGACTAACCAGAGGGCACAGAGAGTATATCCAAATTAACAAAATCAGAAAGGAAAAGGGAGACATAACAACAGACTCTGAGGAAATTCAAAACATCATCAGATCCAACAACAAAAGCCTATATTTAACAAAATTGGAAAATCTGGAGGAAATGGACAATTTTCTAGATAAATACCAGGTACCAAAGTTAAATCAGGAACAGATAAACCACCTTAACAACCCCATAACTCCTAAAAGAAATTGAAGCAGTTACTAAAAATCTCCCAACCAAAAAGAGTCCAGGACCAGATGGGTTTAGTGCAGAATTCTATCAGAACTTCATAGAAGATCTCAGAACAATATTATCCAAACTATTCCACAAAATAGAAACAGACAGAGCACTACAAAATTCCTTCTATGAAGCCATAATTATGCTTATACCTAAACCACACAAAGACCCAACAAAGAAATAGAACTTGAGGCCAATTTCCCTTATGAATATTGATGCAAAAATACTCAATAAAATTCTCGAAAACCGAATCCAAGAACACTTCAAAACGATCATCTATCATGGTCAAGTAGGCTTCATCCCAGGGAGGCAGGGATGGTTAAACATACGGAAATCCACCAACATAATCCACTGTATAAAGAAACTTAAAGAAAAAAAACAAAACAAACCACATGATAATTTCATTAGATGCTGAGAAAGCATTTGACAAAATTCAACACCCCTTCATGAAAAAAGTCCTGGAAAGATCAAGAATGCAAGGCCCATGACTAAACATAGTAAAAGTAATATACAGCAAACCAGTAGCTAACATTAAACTAAATGGACAGAAACTTGAAGCAATCCCACTAAAATCAGGGCCTAGACAAGTGTGCCCACTCTCTCCCTACTTATTCAATATAGTACTCAAAGTCCTAGCCAGAGCAATCAGACAAGGTAAGGAGGTCAAAGGGATACAAGCTGTTTCCTTTCGGAAGAAGTCAAAATATCACTATTTGCAGATGAGAAGATAGTATATTAAGTGACCCCCAAAAGTTCTACCAGAGAACTACTAAGCCTGATAAACAACTTTAGCAAAGTGGCTGGGTATAAAATTAACTCAAACAAAGCGGTAGTCTTCCTCCACTCAAAGGATAAAGGACAAACAGGCTGAGAAGGACATTAGGGAAATGACACCCTTCACAATAGTCCTAAATAATATAAAATACTTCGGTGTGACTTTAACCAAGCAAGTGAAAGATTTGTATGACAAGAACTTCAAATCTCTGAAGAAAGAAATTAAAGAAGATCTCAGAAGATGAAAAGTCCTCCCATCCTTATGAATTAGCAGGATAAATATAAAAATCACCATTTTCCAAAAGTAATCTAAAGATTCAATGTAATCCCCATCAAAATTCCAACTCAATTCTTCATAGACCTAGATAATTTGCAAATTCATTTGGAATAACAAAAAACCCAGGATATTGAAAACTCAACAATAAAAGAACTTCTGGGGGAATCACCTTTGACAAAGGAGCCAAAACCATCCAATGGAAAAAAGATAGCATTTTTAACAAATGGTGCTGGTTCAACTGGAGGTCAGCATGTAGAAGAATGCAAATCAATACATTTTTATCACCCTGTACAAAGCTCAAGTCCAAGTGGATCAAGGACCTCCACATCAAACCAGATACACTCAAACTAATAGAAGAAAAAGTGAAGAAAAGTCTGGATAACATGGGCACTGGAGAAAATTTCCTAAACAAAACACCAATGGCTTATTCTCTAAGATCAGTGATCGACAAATTGCAAGGCTTCTGTAAGGCAAAGGACACTGTCATTAGGACAAAGAGGCCACCAACAGATAGGGAAAAGATCTTTACCAATCCTACATCCAATAGAGGGCTATTATCTAAAGTATATAAAGAACTCAAGAAGTTAGACTCCAGAGAATCAAATAACCCTATTTAAAAATGGGGTACAAAGCTAAACAAAAAATTCTCAGCTGAGGAATATCGAATGGCAGAGAAGCACCTAAAGAAATGTTAAATATTCTTAGTCATCAGGGAAATGCAAATCAAAACAACCCTGA